>NC_056525.1:73542105-73663073 GCF_019175285.1 Sceloporus undulatus | reverse complement strand
CTTGAGAGAGGCTGTCCCCCCAGCTCTAGCCTGGCTATGGATGGGGCTCCTCGACTGCAGAGTCCTCCAAAGCCTGGCTGGCACTTGAGAGAGGCTGTCCCCCCAGCTCTAGCCTGGCTATGGATGGGGCTCCTCGACTGCAGAGTCCTCCAAAGCCTGGCTGGCACTTGAGAGAGGCTGTCTCCCCAGCTCTAGCCTGGCCCTGGACAAGGTTTAAAAATGTAGGACCTTCTTTTTAAAATTTCCTGGCCAGGAATTTTTTTTTAAAAGTGCTACATTTTAAAACATTGTCCTACATTTTCCCAGTTTTGAGGTCCCCAGGGATGGCAACCCTATGTTTATGTATATGTATAACATTTATATATATATATATATGTGTGTGTGTGTGTGTGTGTGTGTGTGTGTCTAAAAGTATACATACAATATATATACAATATACATATTTTAAATATGTAATATATACAAAAATATATTATATATAATATAAATATATTACACACAATATATGCATATATATATATAAATTTTGTATATATAGATTGCGGACTATATGTGTGTATACATGTGTGTGTGTGTGTGTGTGTCTATATGTATCTTGTATATAAAAAGATTAAAGGTCACCCTATTCAGTTCCGGGTGAAAAGGAACAGTAGAGTGATTACATCATCATTACAAGGTCCTCCGAAATAAATACGCATGCGCGAATATTGAAATGTTCTCACACTTATCACGCTTCCTATAAGGACAAATGCGGTAAAATGTGTTCCCGTAACGTTCTCGGAACGCTTTACATTTTCTAATGCGATAATATCCGTTCCCATAACGTTACATCTCGAAACGTTTTGGGAACAGAATAGAAACGTTTCAGGCACTGATGCGATAACCTTCATAGATTCAACCTTCCACAGCTTGAAAATATTCAAAAAATATATAAATTTTAAAACGCAAACCTTGATTTTGCTATTCTATGTAAGGGACACCATTTCACTATGCCACTGTATTTAATGGGACTTGAGCATCCACAGATTTTGGTATCCATGGAGGGTCCTGGAGCCAAAGCTCAGAAGATGCCAATGGCCCACTGTATGTATTTAAATAAACAAAAATATTTTTTTACTGTGTGCTTTATGATTTATTTTGTGAACAATCCAAAGAGCTTGGGCTATAACATAATAGAAATGTAACAAAATATTGAGCATAATGCCAAGAAAACAATTGAGATATAGGATACAGATTTGTTTTCCTGTTTCTCTAAAACAAAATTAGGGGAAGCAATGACAACAGCCATACCAAAGAAAAATGAGGCAATGTCAGAGTATGAATCATTAATATGATTGCATATATTAATCATTAATATAATGGTATACTGAAACCATCCCAGGGTGTCACCTCCTTACAACTCTTCCAGGAATCTTCCACAGATTATAATTATTAGTATTAATATTACTAATATTAATAATAATTAATATGAAACAGTATTAATTTTTTAATAAGAGTCTTTCCCCCAAAAAAACTCTGATCACAGTAAATTATGAACAGGGGAGCAAAGGGATATCAACTGGCAGTTCAGCATGCATGCCTGTAATGTGCATTAGAGAAAGCAGGTAACTCTTGGACATGTAAAAGCACCTTTTCCATGGTAGCACCCTGGGAGTGGAATGTTCCTCCAAGACTTGATTGGCACTGCCACAGATCTAATCTTGGTGCTAAGTTCAAACATAGCTTTTTTTAAAAGCCACTGAGAGTCTAATTATTTTACCCACTTTAAACATGTACATATTTTAATTTATTAAATAGCTTAATATATTTGAAGTCTATACATTATTTTTACTGTTACACAGTTTAAATTGTCGTTAACTGCTCTCAAGTTGGCCCTGACTCATGGGGACTCCATGGATGAGACATCTCAAAGCCCCCCAATCCTCTACAGCTCTGCTTTGGTTTTGTAAATTCAGGCCTGTGACCTCCCTGACTGAGTCCAGCCAACTGGCGTGCTTCCTACCTCTTTCTAGTATCTTCTACCTTTCCCAGCATTATTGCCTTTTCTAATGAGTTGTATCTTCTTGTGGTATGGCCGAAGTACAACACCTTCAATTTGATCTTGACTTCCAGGGAGAGTTCAGGCTTGATCTGTTCAAGACCCATTTGTTTGTCTTTTTGGCTGTCCACAGTACACTCAGCACTCTTCTCCAGCACATCTCAAATGAGTTGGTTTTTCTTTTTATCCACTTTCTTCATTGTCCAGTTCTCACATCTGTACATGGTGAAGGGGAATATAATAGATTGAACAATTCTGATTTTAGTGCTCAGTTATATATCTTTACTCTTTAGTGTCTTTTCTTGGTCTTTCATAGCTGCCCTTCCCATTTTTAGTTGTCTTATTTCTTGATGGCAGTCTCCGTTAAGATCAATGTTTTGATCCAAGTTGTGGGAAATTTTAACTGTTTTGATTTCCACATTGTCTAGGTTGAATTTATGTGGTTCTTCAGTGGTCATTACTTTTGTTTTCTTTATATTCAGCATCAAGCTTGCCTTTGCACTTTCTTCTTTGAATTACCTCAGTAATTGTTCTTAGCCTATGATGTTTTCTGTTAGTAATATGGTGTCATCGACATGTTTTAGATTGTTGATGTTCCTTCCTCCTATCTTCACGCCTCCTAAGTCTAAATCTGCTTTGTGTATGATATTTTCTAAGTGCAAATGGAACAACTAGGGTGATAAAATGCAACCTTGCCTTACTCACTTGCCAATTTGCAACCATTCTGTTTCTGCACATTCCAACAGTAGTCTCTTGTTTATAAATTATAATGTAAAAATTGTTTACATTTATTGCATTGTATATCAAACTGAGATCTTTGTATATAAGGTGGAATAAATCAGTCTATAGTGTTTTTTTTAAAAAGGTCCTTGTTCAGAGCAGTCGATAATATCCAGAGCATACAAGTAACATGTGTTAGTTTTCAAATAAGTAGCCATGTAATCTCTTGCAGTAGAAAAAGGAAGAAGAGAGAGCATGGGGAAAGGACTGTGGCAGCATCTTTAAGACCAATTGGCTTTTATTTTCACACGAGCTTTCATGGATATAAACCCACATCTTCAGATGCAGTATCAAGTGGTGTGAAGGGCTCAGTTACAAAGCATATTATACAGTTGTGTGAATGGGATTGTAAGAAATTAGAATTCTATTACAGTCTATCCCACTCCCACTCTCACATGTATAAATATGCTTTATGCCTGAAACCTTAACACCACTTGGAACTGCACCCAAAGAAGTGGGTTTATATCCATGACAGCTCATGTGGAAATAAAAGCCAGTTTAAAGGTGCTGCCACATTTCTTTGCTTCTCCTCCTCCCTTCCTCCTTTTTATTAGTGTGTGTGTGACACTTTCAAGTCACCTGTCAACCTATGGTAACCCCATGAATTTCTTAGGGCTTTCTTACAGCCAACAGCAACATCTGGAAGTCACATACATTTGAACTAAATTACATTTAGGCGGGTTACAAACCGCCAAAAAATACGTATTGAATACGTATTAGGGTTAGGAAGGGGCGGTGCTTCCGCACCCCCCTAACCCTAATACGTAGTCAATACGTAAAAGATGGCGGCGCCCTTTCTACATGGGCGCCGCCATCTTTACGTATCGGACGCACAGCGTCCAGACGCGTCGCGCCGCTGCTGACGTAGCGAGCGCGCCCCTGGCGCCTCGCTACGTCGCAAACGCGACGCAAAAAGAAGCTCCATTTTGGAGCTTCTTTTTTCGGTCCGCGCGGGAGTCGGGCCGTTTGAAGGCTCCGGCTCCCCCGCGGACCTTCTGGCGGCGGCGCCAGACCGCTGCAAAGCGGCGGTCTGTACCCCGCCTCTGTTACATTTCAGATAAATTCTATCTCAAATGTAAAGTAACAAAGTGTGGATAATGTTACTAGGGATTAGATTGTTTCAGCTTACTTTTCTTGTAATTATTTTAAAATTATATTTTTAGACTTTAGGGGCATTTTGTGCAGCCTGAGGATCCTTGCTGAAGTAGATCCTTGCCCTTGCTGGCTAATTAAACAGGTCAGAGGAGGACTTCTTGAGTGGGTAAGGGAAGTAATTAATGCCTCTTTACAGCAAGGGAGCTCCCAACATGCCTGAAGGAGGCATGCTAAGATGTCTTCTTAAAAAAACCCAAAACCTTTTCTGGATCTTACTATATTGGATAACTATAGGCCAGTCTCTAACATCTTGTTTTTGGGAAAGGTATTAGACCGTCTGGTGGCTTCTAAATTCCAGGAGTTCCCGGATGGGGCAGGTAGATTTACCGATAGATCTATTGATAGATAGAGTTCAGTCTGGTTTCAGGCCTGGATATGGGACGGAGACAGCTTTGGTTGCCTTGGTGGATGACCTGCACAGGGAATACGGTGGGGAAGTGTGTCCCTTGTTGGATCTGCTGCACCTCTCAGCAGCTTTTGATATTATTGTCCATGATATTCTTCTGAGTTGTCTCTCTGTAGGGTGGGGCTTGAAGGTACTGTTCTACAGTGGCTCCATTCTTTATTGGAGGGGAACTGTCAGAGGGTGGTGCTGGGAGATTCATGCTTGACTCCTTGGCCACTGGCCTGTGGAGTCCTGCAGGGTTTTGTTCTTGTCCCCTGTGCTATTTAACATCTACATGAAACCACTGAGAGAGGCTGTCTGGAGTTTGGGGTCAGATGCTCATGATACCCAACTCTATTATTCCTTTCCATCTAATTCCAAGAAAGCTGTTCCTGTGCTAAACTAGTGCCTTTCAGCTGTAAGGAACTGGATCGGGCCAAACAAACTGAAGTCTAATCCAGACAAGACACAGATGCTTCTGGTTAGTTGAAAACCAGATCTGGAAATAGGGATTCAGTTTGTGTTAGGCAGAGTTACACTCCCCCTGAAAACACAGGTGCATAGTTTGGGGGGGGGCACTCCTGGCCTCCCTGCTATCAACAGCAGAACAACATACAGATTAACATGGAATTTCTGCCCTACCCAGGGTCACACAATACACACACACACACACACACACACACCCAGCTCTCTTCTCTGAAGATGCCAGCCACAGATGCTGGCAAAACATCAGGAATAAATTCTTCTAGAACATGGCCACATAGCCTGAAAAACCCACAAAAAACTAATTAATTTTAGCATTTGTAGTGTTTAATGTTTTACTTTTTATGAATAGTTTAAATGATTTTAAATCTTATATTTAGAGTGTTATTAATGCTTTTGTATAGTTTTAAAATTAGTATTGTTTTAACTTTGGCCCTGTATAGATGGGCAGGAAGGGGCAGCGAGATGCCGCCCCTTTCTCCCCAGATCATTGCCATGGCAACCGCACGGGTACAGCAATGATTCGTTCCAAAAAGGAATTGCGAAATGCAGTTCGTTTCCATGCTGCTGTCAAGGTATCATTAGTGTCCTGGAGCGGCGTGGTGATGCCTCTTGTGTGCCGCCCCATTTGGACACTACGCACAAGGCACGTCATCAGCGCATACACCGTATGAACACACACGTGCCAAAATGGCACCTGGAGAGTGCAGAGCGTGCAGACGCTCCACTCTCCCAAGCCCTAATTTTGGCCCCAGGATGGCACTTTTTGTCCATATGACTTGAAGGTACATAACAATAACATATCACTCATTGTAATAATGACGCTTTATAACAGTTACGAAATCTATGAGAGCATTGTCCAGTAGAGCAGGATGATTGTGCAAGATAACCACAAATAAAGGATTGTGTAACAGATTAATAATGTGGGCATGGGATTATGGGTTAGATTTTGATGTTGTCCTATATGCAATAAACATATTGATTCTCCCTCCCTCCCTCCCTCCCTCCCTCTCTCTCTCTATACATATGTTATACTAGATGTTATTGCGAAAGTTTTCAGGGATGGGGCACATTTGACACTCAAAATATTTTGAACTACCATTTTCATAATCTCTGAACAATTTTGCCATGTTGGTTTGAAAATATACTTGAAGGGCCAAATATACTTGAAGTCATCCTGAGGGCCAATAGATGACTACTCTTGCTTTTCTTAGTTGCAGCTCCTGTAGATTGATACATATATTGGTATAAATCCACTTATTGGCTCAGAATGATTTCTTATACAGCAGTATATTAACATTGTCAAACCTAAGCATATTCATTTGAAAATAAATCCCACTGAAATATAAACTGAACCCACTTTGAAGTTAACAAGTGTTTAGTTGGAGTGGGGGTTAGATCTAGCCCACACTCACACTTGTCAGGATAAAATTTAAAGCAGTATTTTTCCAAATCTAAAGGAGAGTACAGGACCATTTGCAAACCCTTCAAATATTTAAAACATATGTGTAATCTTATCCAAATTAATGATCCCTTTTGAGCAAAGCTGAACATATGTTTATGTGCTCTTGGGATCAGGTGCTTTGATCCTGTACTACTCTGATGACAAATAATTGGACAGAATTAAATATTATACTTCTGAATTATTTGCTTCCAAGAGAAGAAGCTTTGGTATTCAGAAATGTCAAGACTCTCTAGTCATTACTTTATATTATGCAGTGCAAGAGTACAAGTTTAGCAGAAACATTCTGCTGGGGACCTACAGATATAAAACTTATGGGGATTGGGGGTGGAAATCACACATCCAAATATTTGTTGTTCTGTTGCCCATAGGAAGATGTTATATGTGTCTTATAATGCCTTTATAAGACACTTTGATTGCCCTGCAGCAGAAAAGCAGGATACAAATAAAAGTTTTATTTATTTTATTATTTATTTATTTATTTAGGGTATTCCTCATATTTTAAGCATCTGTGAACAACAACCTCTAAGGCATACAGATCTGAATGTTAGTAAAGAATCCTAAAATCCTAGAGTTAATAGATATCCCAAGGGCTCTCCAGTCCTACTCCCTGCCATGCAGGAATACACAATCAAAGAACTCCTGACAGATGGATATTCAGTCCCTGTTTCAAAACTTTTAAAAAAGAAGACTCCAGCACTCTCCAAATTATTCTTGAGGAGTTATACTGCTAAGACCTGGATACTAAAAGGGTCAAAGGTAACCTAAATTAATTGACCATGTACTGAATAATGTAAAACATTGAAAAGCGAAGCATCTGATGGTCAGCTAGAAGGAGCAAGAGATGTAGTAAAACTTGGATTTCAGCTTCTTAGTGTTGGGGTACAATCTCTAACTTTAACATTAGAGAAAAGATTTGAGAATATAAAATAAATATTGATACCAATTATAGATGACAACTATGATGATGATAGGTGATAGATGAGAATAGGTATTATGATTAACATTGTAAGAGTGCTTGGCATAGGCTAATATCTGGAGAGTCAGCACAAAAAGGAATAATCTTTGCTGCTGCATTTACTATTGCAAAATGTAGTTTGATGGCCTCCATTTAGATTACTTAATAAGAAGCTGTGTTTCTTCCTAGTGAAAACCAGAAAACATCTCTCATTCTCTGTTACTAACTCTGAATTATCACATTTAGTTAAAAGCATGGGAAGCGCTATTGTTCTGATCCTATCTTTATAAATAAGTGGAATGGTGGTAGGAGGAGGAAAGTGAACGATCATCATCCACTTCTACAACTTGATCAACCAACACTGGTTAGGAAGGGAGTTAGATTAGAAGGTTTACCCAGAATTTTTAACCCAGATCTTATTTCTTTGAGCTAAGGAACGACTGGACCCAAAGCCTTACCCAGCCCTTTATGATCTTGAAGGCTTACAACCATGGTAGATTTACACCCACAGAACTTTCTGTGAACATAATGGGGGCTTTTGGGAAGGACATGGTCCTCATCGGCAAAGCTCCTCATCACCAATGCACATACTAACACTTCCGCAGACAGTTACCTGAGCAGCTTAGACTTGCTCTGCCATGATTGCTGTGCTTAGGCTGTATTTGCACTGCAGAATTATGTTGATGTGTCTACAGCTGCATCCTGGATAGGTTCCAGGTAAATAATCTAGAAAAGCTCTAGGATGAAGAAGCCATTGGAAAGTTTGCATTTGGTTCCAGACTTTGTCACCTGGTTCTTGTTCCAGCTGACCTGCTTCACACTTGGTTTTGAACTGTGTTTTGATCTGGCTCTTGGACTACTCTTGCTTGATCTCTGCTTAGTTTCAAACCTTTGAATTTTTAAAATGCTGTTTCTGGATCACCCTCACCTGCCTTCCAGCTGTCTGGTAGCACTCTCTGAGTTTAATTCCTGCACTGATTTTTGGCCTTGCTTGTGAAATTGCCCTTGACTAAATAGCCTGCCATTCACAGAAAAGATCTGGCAAAACCACCTCTGAGTACTCCTTGCCCCAAAAAGTCCTATAAAATTAATGGGTTGCCATTGGTCCACAGGCAACCTGAAGAGATGCACATAAACACATACTGTGAATGTGGCTAGCTTGGGCTTTAGACTGCCAAGACCTTCCTACTAGAGCCCTCCTGACTCAAAACAGGACAAATAAAATAAATCGAGTTTGTGTTTAGGCAGAATTATTTTAACTGCATGACATTACTATATTTGTAAAGTTGTAATTTTATAAGGAGAAAAATTATTTGAAAGGCCTTAGGTAAGCAATTTTCTCTCAACCTTGATTTGCCACCTATGAAATGAGATGAACACTGGCCTACTTCACAGGGACTGCCCTGAAGACAAAAAAAAAAAAAGAGAGAGAGATAATCTGTAAAACACTTTGGCATTCAAATGCTATTAAACCATAAGATGTCACAATCCATGTGTATGCCACAAAGCACTAAGCTGTGTAAAAATAACCATATGCCTAGATACAGTCACTCATTTGCACCTCATCAAGAGATTTCACCGGTCTTACTAAGGCAATTTGTGTTTGTAAGTAAGGCATATAGACATAAATATGGGCTTCATATAAAGAGGAACAGCTAGCAATAGAGAGATGAATGAAAATATAAACATAGAGTAGCAAAATAAAAGTGAATCTGCTGAAGTGTAGAGAATCTGGATCAATCAGTGTGACGGAAATCCAAAAAGGAAGGGAACTCAAGAATCACACAGACCAAGATGAACGAGAACTGCATCAGTTAACCATAAAGTAAATCTGATGTACAACACAGCTGTCTCATAAACAATCTACAGTCCTGTACTCAGCTCCTGGAACAGCTATTTTTTTTTGTGGTGGCATAAAATGTCTAAGCAACCATAACAAAACAAATACCCACAGACACAAAAACCAAGGTCACCATATAATTCTTCTTTCTCACACACACAAACACAGAAGATTGCAGCTAATGTGTTAATATTCATTATGTCAGCTATTTCTGTTTTAGCTCAAGTCAAAATGTAAAATACCTTTTATCCTCCCAAAATTAATAAGATGGGAGTAGTCTTTATGTTGGCTAGGTTGTTCCCACTCTTTCTATCCTTGTTAGAGGCAGCACCAGTAATGAGTGCAAAGTCCAATGGACAACAACAACAACAGACAGAGGGGACAGCAGGAAGAGGAAGTTTGTGAAATGCTATCCAGATGGTACAGAGGCATACATGGGAAAGCATGGCCTGCCTGTGCAGAATATGAAAGGGGAGGAAGTGGGTAGGAGATGGATAGGATGAGAGAAGTGAAAGGAAGAGAGACAGACAGAGGTTGATCAGACGGAAAGACACATGGAGAAGCAAAGGAATGAAAATGTAAGGAGAATAGAGAGATGAGAAGAGGCCACTGGATATCGAAGAAGCACATCAGCAAGGGCACATGGGCAACTGAAGAAGAAATGAAAAAATTAAAAGTGATGAGAGTGAGAGGAGCACAATCAAGAGGAAGCGAGGATAGAGAAGGTGGTGTTCTAAAATGGTCTTACCAAAAGGTATAAAGATTAATAAAACCAGAGATGATAATGTTTGTAATATAAGTAATTACCATCATTTTGATAAATGTATTTTTTTTGGCCAGAAACAGAGAATACTATACATGTAGATGTTTGCTGTTATTTGCCATCAAGTTGGATTTGACTTACTAAGGCCCTATAAATCAGGAAAAGAGACTTCCAAGGGCCCTGGGCTTCAACAACTTTGCTCAGGTCTTGCAAACTCAGGGATATAGCTTTCTTGATTGAATCAATCCATCTGTAATGTGGTCTTTTTCTTTTCTGCCCTCCACTTTCCCCACAATTATCATCCCCTCCCACCTTTGTCTTTTTGGATTTCCATGGTGTCTGTAGGCCTCTTCTCCAGCACCACATTTCAGATGAGCTGATTCTCTACCTGTCAGCTTTTTTTTACTGTCCAGATTTCACAACCATACACAGAAACTGGAAATGGCATGGATGTTACTGATCTTGTTACTGAATGATATTTCTTTGAACTTGAGGATATTATATAGTTCTTCCATAGCTGCCCTTCCAACAAGTCTTAGCCTTCTGATTTATTGACTACATTCTCTATTTTGATTAATGCCTGAGCTGAGGTATAGGAAATCTTTAACTGTTTCCATGTCCAATTTCTATCATCCACTTTCAAGTTGTCATTTTTGTTTTCTTACTATTCTGCTGTAATGCTACTTTTGCACTTTCTTCACTAACTTTCCTCAATAATTGTTTGCTGTCTTCTACTACTAACAGTAGTGTCACTTGGGGGGAGGGGGGTTGCAGACCACATCAGGTGACACTACAGAAAGGGGGGTGATACCCAGTAAGCACACACCACCTCTCTGCCACAGGCCATGTTGTTTGGCAGGGAGGGAGAGGACCCGGTGCCCCTTGCCCCTGAACCATGTGGCTTCAGGGTAAAGCCACATAGGACAGGGAGGGATTTTTTTCCCCTGAATCTAATCCTCTTTTCTGTATGATATAGTTTGAATACAGGTAGAGTGACCCCCTTACCAACTGGGAATCATTCTGTTTCTCTGCATTGTGACCTAACATCACCCTCTTATCCTGAATATAGGCTATGTACAAGGACTGTAAAATGTTCTGGCACTCCCATTCCTTTTAGAATGAACCATAATTTCTCATGATCTTCAGTCAAAAGTGTTGCTATAATTTATAATACATAGGTTGATTTTCTTCTGAAGTTATTTAGTGCATTCCATTATGCAATGTATGTTTGCCTCTTTAAGAACCCAGCTTGGAGATCTAGTATTTGTCATTCAGTAATATGTAGAAGATTTGGTGTAAAATCTTAAGCATATCTTTTGCTTGCATATGGGATTAGTGTAATACTCCAATGGTGGATTAGTGATACAGTGATCAGTTCTTTCTGTTTCCCACTCTGCCATTGCTTTCTTCATAAGGAACTTATATTTTTCATCAGGGAAGCACTGAAATATGATGACTCCACCTATCTATATTCTACCTGGAATAGTACAATCCAGTACATTCTTCATGGTTTGATTCTTTCAGCTTTATAAACTAGCAATAAGAAACAGGGAGTGAAGACAACAACTGGGGAATATCAAATTTTTGTGTCATTTGTCATCTTACACACATCACATTTTCAAACTTTTCCTGCAGCACTGAGATCTAGAAACATTATCCTTTTTTTGTAATGTATTCTCTGGATTCTTGAGGTTCTCTAGATTCTAAACCCACATATTTCACATTTTTGCCTGGGTCACATGGCCTATTCTATACTATTTTAATCTCTAGGAAAAATGCTCCAGTAGGACAAGGTCCCTGAACCCCCCTGTTGTAGCCCCTGAATTTCCCCCTACTCCAAAACACCCCATCCATCATTTATTTAAAAAACTGGCATGGTTTTGGGAGTTTTTTCCCCTGAAAAACATGGAGATCACCCCCCCCACCACCACCACCACCAAATTTGTGAAAATGAGAAAACACAAGCTACCCATAGTTTTTTGTGGGTTTTTTGGGCTATGTTCTAGAAGAGTTTATTCCTGACGTTTCACCTGCATCTGTGGCTGGCATCTTCAGAGATGCATTCTCTGTGGCATTCTGTGGTAGTTGCTCCTGAAGATGCCAGCCACAGATGCAGGTGAAACGTCAGGAATAAACTCTTCTAGAACATGGCCACATAGCCCAAAAAACCCACAAAAAACTATGGATGCCGGCCATGAAAGTCTTCAACTTCACACAAGCTACCCAGCCTACACTATCCCTTAATCTTTCACTGTTCCCATGTACCTCCATTTTCTTCTGTAGATACCTACTTCTGTAGATACTTTCTCAAAATGCCAACAGGAAGTGACACCAAATTTGCCAGAGAAAAGAACTGCAGGAGAAAAGGGAGGTGTGTGGTCTGGCTATTGTGTGTCATGTGGTTGGTGCATAGGGAGTTTTGGGGGCAATTGTTCTCGCTCTCTAGTTGCCTGCCGCTTTATTACTGGAATGGAAGAAGAAGGGATAGGTCTGGAGAGGAGGGTGGGACAGGCATCATGCCTGGAGAAGGCCAATCTGCATGGCTGGGTTTTCATGACCAACCACATCCTCCTGAGTGAAGTATCTCTAGCAAGGACAGCACCTCATGAAGTTAGGTTAGTGGGTACATGTGACAGTAGCGCCTCAACTATGGAAGTTAGGTCAGTCCTATTTCTTTTAAGCTTCTGGTGGGCATCCAAAACTGTGCTGTTCCACATGCCATTCAATGTTTTAAACTGTTGTTTTAAAACTGCATTCTATTATTGATTTTAGACTCCTTTTAGGAGTTTTAAAATAGTAATGTGTTTTAAAATTTTTTTACCTCTGTATTGTTTTAATTGACTTTTATTTGATCGTCACCACGGGGGCCCCTGTGGGTTGGGAGGTGATACAGAAATACTATTACTACTACTAGAAATAATAATATTTATACTGCCACTGGCTCAAATTTGGTCAAAGCATTTCTAAGGCCCAAGAATCATCAGATGTTACGGGTTTCCATTTGTATTTAATGCAGGCAGCAGAAACCAGAGCTATCTATTTACTGATGCTTACGTACTTTTTTTTGCTAGCCAGTCTTTGTCACTTTTGTTGTAATCAGGAAGGATACTTAATCTGTGGTTAGCTTATAGATGTAGTTTAATCACTGGAGAATTGTCTCAGTTGCTGAAGCTCAATTTTCACTTACAGAGTTCAGTCATGCCTGACTCAAAACCCTTCACTATTATGACTTTGGGGCCATTTGTTATTTTTCCCCTTTTGATATATAAAATAGAGTGTGACTGTCTGTCTGTCTGTTTATATATCTTAGAGTGGATGCAGTTCATTATAATATTGGAATGACCTATGTGATAGGTAAAATTATAGTTTTACATTATCAGGGAATATAGTTTTTCTTTGTATGGTATAGTCACAATCATTATGCTGTCACAAGACTAAGCAGTGGCAAGGATAGTCTTGAGTAACTTCTAGTACTCCCCCCCTCCCCCGATCTGGATAAATTTGGATTCAACACAGCTTCGGATGTGTTCACTCTGGTTATTAGGGATTGTGCTTTAAGAATACTGTCTGGTATATCTCAGTTCCACTCTCACCCCATTTCTTCTCTGCCTTCCTTTTAGCTCTCTTGCCATCTCGTTTTAGCCAGCCAAGCAAGTCTGGTGGTGTAGCTCTTAAGATCTTCTTATTGCCCTACAGCTCCCACCATCTTTGAGTTATGATTGTAATATAAAGGGCTGGAAAAATAAAAGGTCTCAGACTAAGGAAAGCATCTGATGAAGCTCTCTAGAGAGAGCAGTCCATAATGGGGTGCCACAGTCAAGAAAGCCATTTCTGCAGTTTACCACCCATTTAACCTGAGACTTTGGGAGCATTCACAGAAGTTCCTCTGGGAGGCTCATGCTGGAGCAAGCTATGTTCCAAATTGTATTTAGGTTCCAAGCTATTTAAGGATGTTGACAAGCTTGAGTGTGTCCAGAGGAGGGCAACCAAAATTGTGAAAGGTCTGAAAGCTGTGCCCTATGAAGAGTGGCTTATGGAATTGGCTGTTTAGTCTGGAAAAGAGAAGGTTAAATGATGACATGATAGCTATGTTTAAATATTTGAAAAGGTGTCAAATGGAAGAAGGAGCAAGCTTATTTTAGTTTATCTCCCTATACAAACCAGCCAGAACCCTAAGATCTTCAGGAGAAGGCTTTCTCTTGGTCCTGCCAAGATAACAGGCTAGCTTGTTGAGGACATGAGAGAGAGCCTTCTCAGTGGCTGCTCCCAACTTCTGGAATGCCCTTCCACGGGAAGCGATGCTGGCCCCCTCCCTGCTTGCTTTTCAACATTTTTATTTAAGCAGGCATTTGATATATAATTCATAACATGGTGGTTTTTATGTAGAGGTGGATTTTAGTTGTTAAAACATCTGCATATTTTAATGTTATTTTATATTGTGTGTAGATGATTTTAATTGTTTTGAATTTTACTGAGATTTTTAAATGTTGGGGCCCTACTGGGAGAAAAGCAGTATACAAATGAAATAAACAAACAAACAAATAAATAAATAAATATTTTTTTTTCTGTTGCTCCAGAGACTAGGACATGGAGCAATGGAGTCAAACTACAGGATATGAGATTCCACCTAAACATTCTTCAATGGTCCTGTTTCAAACCAAAATTGGCAAGAGACTTAACATGAACTGCCTAGAGAATTCACGCTATAAATACTGAATGTATGTGTGTATTTTATTAGGAGGCAAGATTAGGTCTCTGTATATTAGGCTACAGCTTAAGAACAGCATAATTGCATGGCTATGACAATTTTGCAGCTATCTACATTTAAGTTTGTTCACATGCTGTTTTATTATTTGACTTAATATGGATTTTATTTCTATTTTAATTGTACATTGACCCAAGATATAGGGTGACTAATATATCTAATAAATAAATAAATAAATAAATAAATATCAAGGGTGTATAGGGTGTAAATGGACATACTCTCATGGGTCTTAGAGAAAACTGATTTATCAACATCCTGCTAGCAAGATAAAAACTGGGGTGATTAAGAAGATACTTTAGATATCAAACAAACTTCGAACACAAGACAATTCTTTGGAAAACAAGACAAGGGGCAAATACCCATATCCCTGGCTTTTCTTAATACCTTAGTCATTACTTATAAAGATGTGGGTTTGGGATCTTTTCTTTTTCTCAGGCAAAGTAGCCAAGCAACTTCTTTGATATGTCATAGTGACTGATAGGATAACCGGACTTTTTTTTCTCCCAGACCCTATAGCTCTGCAGTTTCTGGTGGGAAAGAGGAGGTAGCAAAACATAATGACACCAGTTAGAGATTGAGCCATACTTTACAATTATAGCCATTTGATACCACTTTTAACAGCCATGGCTCCACCCTATGAAATTCTGTGATCTGTAGTTTGTGAAGGTACTTAGACTTCCCTAGTTGAGTCCTCTCAAGATTCTTCTGCACAGAGACCTCTGGCAGAGTATTTGCAAAGTATGGTAGAAGTCCGGATTGGGTACAGGATGCCATGTACAGGTATTGGATGCCTGTGACCTTGTCATGGAGGCATGTGGTAGAATCCTTGCTTAAAAGGTTTCAGCCCATGCCTAGGTCAGGAGGGAAGGATAAGAAAAAACAGTGCGACAATCTCCAATGACTCTTGGGTTGGCAGATGACTAACCTTTTGTTTAGCCCTGGTCTTGTTGGATAACCTATGACTGACCTGGACCTAATTCACTATTTGACCATTCTTACATTATAAGCCCTTGCTTCCCAGGATGCTTGTTGATTGGAGCCTAGGACAATACCTATCTATTCTAAATGTAGGTCTCCAGGGCTGGATGAATTGCATCCAAATACCAAAGGAACTTGCAGATCTAGAAGTTCCAGCAGAGTGGAGGAGCCCAAATGTTGTTTCCATCATCATAAAGAACAAAAAAGATCTGAGCAACTATTGACCAGCTTGATGCTGATACCACAAGGGTTTAAGAAAAGGTAATTAAACAATCAGTCTGTGCACACTTAGAAAGGAATACTGTATTTACTAAGGCCTGTTACAGACTGCCAAAATAAAGCTGCTTCGGGTCTCTTTGGAGGTATGCTGTTTAAATGATGCATGCATCCTAAGAATCCGGAAGCTGCACCAAAGCTGCACTCCAGTGCTTAGGAATGGAGTGTGGCTTTGGCGCGACCTCCAGACTCTTATGACCCATGCATCATTTAAACAGCATACCTCCAAAGAGACCCGAAGTAGCTTTATTTTGGCAGTCTGTAACAGGCCTATGAGCCAGCATGTATTTCTCAAAAACAAGCTGTGCAAAACTAATCTTATATCTATGTTTGAAATTCGGTTACAAGCTTAGTTGATCAAGGAAGTGCCATTAATGTAGTATATCTTGATTGCATTAAGTCTGTTGACAAGTTTCCCCATAATATTCTTGTAGACAAGCTGGTGAACTTTGGTCTAAACATTGCTACAGTTAGATGGATCTGTAATTGGTTGACAGACCAAACCCAGAGAGTGCTTCTCAATGGTTGTTATTCATCC
Organism: Sceloporus undulatus; assembly: GCF_019175285.1. NCBI lineage: Eukaryota > Metazoa > Chordata > Lepidosauria > Squamata > Phrynosomatidae > Sceloporus > Sceloporus undulatus. The sequence goes on along the minus strand of NC_056525.1, from coordinate 73,646,652 downwards.
TGCCTCAGAGTTCTGTACTGGGCCTGGTGTTGGTTCACACCTTTCTAAATTACTTAGGTGATGGAATAGAAGACATGCTTATTGGATTTGCTGATGACATCAAACAGGAGGTAGTGGTGAATACCCCAGAGGGCAGGATCAGAATTCAAAATGCCCTGGACAGATTGGAGAGCTAGGTCAGAACTAGCAAAATGGATTCAACAGGAATAAATGTTATGTACTACATATAGACAGGAAAAATGAAATGTACAAATATAGGATGAGTGACTCCTGGCTTGAAAGCAGTATATGTGAAAAAGATCTAGAAGTCTTAGTACACCCCACACAAAACATGAGTCCACAGTGTGATGCAGCAGCCAAAAAACAACACCACCACCACCAACAACAACCTAAAGCAGTTCTGGGTTGCATCTGTAGGAGTATAGTATCTAATAGAAGAGAAGTAGTCCTACTCAATTCTGCTTTTGGTTAGAATTCATTTGGAATACTCTGCACATTTCTGGGCACCACAGTTCAAGAAGGATATTATAAGCTAGAATGTGTCCTTGGAGGGTGACCAACATCTAGAAACCAAGCCTTATGAGGAATGTCTTGGGAACTGGATATGTTTAGCATGGAAGAAAAGACTGAGGGGTGACATGATAGCTATTGTTAACTAGCTGTTAAAATTATCTGTTCATATAAAGATAGATGTTGTTTGGAAAAAGTGTGAGCAGAAGCCAAAAGCTGCTACTTTTTTAACAGGATGAACATCCCTTACCTTATGCCACTGGACTGAACTACAAATAGAAGCAGATTCTTGGACCAACTTTTGGTGTAGTTTATATTAAACCGTCTTTCATGGAGAAACTTTTAAAGATCGCTGCTCACCAAAGTAGTATGTCTGCTCCATGCCCTCTGCTGGAAAGAATCAGAATTTAGGAATTGGGGTTACCTGCTCTAAAATTCTTACTGTAACAGATAATATAGAGACTTAACATTTTGAAGCAAGGAACATTTGTTATACTTTATGAATCTATGACCTTTTGTTATAAAAGTGGCAGAATTCAAGCCATCTTGTCTTATTCTGGTTGCTAAATTTGGATATTTAATGGCATGTTATAATTTGCATATTAGGCAAATCAAACAAGGGTGGGTGGGTGTGTTTGTTGGGGGGGGGGTTGCATTTTTTCCTACTACTGTTTTAGCCTTGTTATCATTTTATAAGAACCATCACTTTGAAAGAGCCACTATACTGTAATGTTTAAAATCCTAGTCTTGGAACAGGGAGGCCTACATTCAAATCCCTGCTCTGTCAAGGAATTTACCAGGTGACCTTAGGTTATCACTGTGTGTTATGTGTCTTCAAGGTGCCTGTTGACTTATGATAACCCCAAGAATTTCATGGGCTTTTAGGCAAGGAATACTGTGGTTTTAACAGTTCCTTCTTTTGAAATATAGCCTATAGCACCTGGTCTTCATTGGTGGTCTCCCATCCAAGTACTAACCTGATCAGACTCTGCTTAGCTTCCTAGATCAGATAGAATCTGGTGCATTTAGGGGTATTTAACAAATTTAAGGTATTTTGCAAAGTTTCAGCAAACTTACCTATCAGAATTGTTGTAGGGATTAATGGTGAGAAAGAATGATATGAAATGGCTATGTACATTCTGGATGGTAAATAATAATAATAATAATAATAATAATAATAATAATAATGTCATTTTGTCATGCACAAACACTTCCAGTAGTATTCTCTTATTCTCTTTAGGTCATTGCAGCATTCCCAATCCCATCAGTTTTTTTATTGAGAGCAAAAAAATAAAATAAAAATGCAGAGTCATGAGAAAACCAAAGGAAGCCCATGAGGTCAACAACACACATAATTCACAAGGGGAAACGCAGAAGGTCATTTCTTGACATCCCAAGTAAGGGCATCACAAGGGGGATGCGGGGGATGTAGCCTGCACTAGGTGACGCCTCGGAGGGGTGAACAACCAGTGTGGTGATTGCTCACTATCTGTCCCAAGAATCTTCCTGATGCTCCTCTCCACCAGCCAGGGCATTTCTGCTCTCTGCAACTGTTGGTGGGAGTGGGGTGCTGCTGGTTCATGGTAGCCCCTTCTGGGTCTAGCAGGGCTACTGTCTGGGTGGGAAAAGGAAACAATGGCAGCAGAGAAAGGGGAGACGTCTGTGGCTGCCATTGCATCCACCAGTCCACCCCCTTCCCACCCCAACAGTGGCTGCAGCAGAACAACAGCTTTCCCCCTATTCTCACCTATATTGTTCTTGGTCCATTGTTGTCAGTGGATGGCGAGTGCTCTTTCCTGCCTGCTGCTGCTTATCCTTCTGCCACCCCCATCCTTCCTGCTCTCTCCCCTTATTGTTTCCCTTGGGGTGACTGTCTGCCTGCTTGCCTGGCTGGGGATAACAATATGAGTTCTCACACTGGGGCGATACCAATCCTAGTGATGCCACTGAACCCAAGTAAGGGCAAACAGAACTGCTGGATCTGATCCCCTTCCCCAGTACCATTCCCTTCTCTTTTTGTGTAGTGTCTTTTCAGACTGTAAGCCTGAGCGCAGGGAACCGTCTAATTAACCATTTTGTAAGCCACTCTGAAAGGCTGTGGCTGAAGAGTGGGGTAATAATAATAATAATAATAATGGAAATGCTGGTTGTGCTGACTGGAATTGTGAGATTTGTAATTCAAATAATAATTTGTCAAATTTCTTATCATGGCACAGGCAGAATAGTTTATAGGACCAGAAATATTGGGACTTTTGAGAAATAATTATGTGGCCTGACGTGTAGATGAAAAGCAGTCTCTCTTAGACTGACTATCTGACACCTTTGTGTCAATATCAGTGTCAATATAGCAGAGTATATACTGTGACAACATTGTTTTAACAACCCCTTTGTCTTGTTGTCCCGCTTATTGTATACTACTGCAGAATGCATGCATGCAGCTATGTGAAAGAATATTTGTTCAGACCAGTAAAGTGATACCTGGCAAAAGGTAGAGTAAGTTTAGAAGAGGGGGCAAGTTCAAAAAAATTGAGGAACACTACTTTACTGAGATCAAGTTCAGGTTTACTCTTCCATATGGCAAGGAATAGTTTGAAAACCAACTATGGTATAACTCTCAGGTTTGAAAAGCATGATAAATAAAACTATTACTTTTAGTTAAAGCAAAGCTATAATCCTTCAGGAATCCTAGCCACTGACCTGGGCACAATTGCATCAGACATTGTACAGAGGATAAAATGTAGCCCTGCTTGAAACCTAAATACAGGAAAAGAAAAGCAGGTGGAAAAAAATTACAGTTAATCTGAGGAAAGAGTGGAGCAATACAAGTAATCAGTGATCCCTTTTGACCTGCCACCCAATCTTTGTCCATTTTTATATAGGCATCATGGGAACATTTGTAGGAGGACAAAGAAATGCTTCAATAAAAGAATTCTTGTGATTTAATTTTGATAGCTGGTATGATTTTTTTTTTTTGATTTTTTTTTAGTGTTTGGGAATGACAGCCCTATGAAGCTTGAAGCATATGATCTGTGCTAGATTCAGCACAAAGTACTAAATAAAATTGAATAAACTCATCCAAATTGGCAAATAGCCTCAGAACTGATTCTCAAAATAATCTCAGCCTCTTGCAGTCATAAGGGAAAAATCCTTTGGATGCATCAGCCCCCCACCCCACCCCCCTGTACATTCATGTCTAGAACTTTGTACATGTGACTTCTGGCTATGCTAGTTCATAGTAAGTTTATGATATACATTTACTGTCATTCATTAGGTGTTTTTTTTGGGGGGGGGGTTCATACCATTGCAAATTATCCTAAAGGCTGGATGTTGGTAATAATGTTCTGGGAGCCAGATCTAGTGTATCCATGGGTAGCATTCTCCATGGCTGCCACAGATTAAGATAGCTGTGAAAATTAGCACTGAAAATATAAGGTAGTTTGATTTAATTCTTGTTTCAGACCTTGCTTCATAAGGGAAACTATTGGTAGCTATCCTTATGGATTTGTTGTTGTTAACTGCTGTCATACTGACTTCAGTTTATGGTGACCCTATAAATGAGAAACCTCTAAATCACCCTATCACCAACAACTCTACTCAGGTCTTGCAAACTCAGGGCTGTAACTTCCTTGATTTAGTCTATCTGTGATATGGTTTTATTCTTTTCATAATGCCTTCTGTCGTTCCAAGCATCTTTTTCTTCCTAATGAGTCATGTCTTTTCATGATATGTCCAAAGTACACCAGTCTCAGTTTAGACATCTTGACTTCTAGGGTGAGTTCAGGCTTGACTTGCTTTAAGACCAATTTCTTTGTCTTTGTTGTAGTCCATGGAATCCATAGAACTCTTTTCCAGCCCCACATTTCAGATTAGTTGATTTTCTTCCTAGCAGCTTTCTTCACTGTCCAGCTTTCACAACCATATATAGAAATAGTAAATGTGGTGGTACGGACAATCCTAAATTTAATATTTGATCATATGTTTCAGCTTCAGGATCTTATCTAGTTCCTTCATGGTTGCCCTTCTAAGTCCTAGTTGTCTTCTGATATCTTGACTACAGTTTCTATTCTGATTAATAACTGAGCCAAGGTATGGAAAATCTTGAATTATTTCAATATCTTCATCCTTTGCTTTAAAGTTCTGTAAATAATCTGTGGTCATTATTTTTCTTCTTCATGTTCAACTATAAACCTGTCTTTGCACTTTCTCCAGCACAGAATCTTTCAATTTCTTCTTCTTCTGACTCTGTAGTTGGAACATAAACTTGGATTCTGGTTATACTGATGGGTTTTTTCCTAAAGTTATTTGGTGAGTCTTTGCATTAGATCCTTTAACTGCTTTTGCTACCTCTCTATTTAGAAACATCATATCTTACCAAATGTTCACTTTAACCACATGAAACTATTGTGGACTACAAAGACTGTTATTGCTCAACCTGTTTGGCCATTGAACATGCTGGTTAAGGTGTTATGGGGATTGTAGTTCAAAAAGTAACCTTTTTATACTCTGCCAGGATGGCAATTACCTTCCACACTCCTCACCCTTTTGGGCCATATATATTTTTCCAGTGTTGTCTCACTAGTCTCAGGTTGAGCATGCTGGCTCCCTCACAATATTGTAGTCCTCCCAAAGTGTCTTACAAAATAAAATGATAAAATTCAGTATCAACAAATTATAAAATGACCTTAAATTTCAGCAATTTTAAAACAAGTCAGTTGAAATATAGCATAGTTCAAATATGTAGCAGCAGTAGATATAATAAATTAAATTTAGAAAAAAAGGCATTAAAAAGTCCCATAAAAGCAGTCAGATCTGGATCCAGCCATATATGCTACAATAAATTGCCACTGTTGAAATTGAACTGGCTGTGCTTACTTTGGTTGTAGTTAACCAATAATGAGTGGAGGTATTCTGGATGTCTCCAAAAGCTCTGGAACAGAAAACATGGGCTACAGTCAGTGATCCTACTTTAACTGGCATGGCAACATTCTGTTGAATCATAGGATTTAAATTTACAGTGGCATAGTCAGAATCCACAGCCAGAGAGCTCAAGTGCCCCACCAAATTATAAACCCAGGGTCCCATAGGATGCAGTTAAGGTGGAATCATATTACTATAACTGTGTAGTATAAAAGGGTCCTTAGAGGGATAAGGCACCTCTTTATCCACACAGGGTGCATAGACACGGGAAAGAGATTTGTGTTAGATCCCATTTCTAGTTCCCTCTCCAAAGTTACCTTCTAGCAGACAGATAGCAAGTGTCCCACATGGATCTATTGCAGTACACTAATTACAGATTCCATCCTTTGTGCATTAAATGGATACAAGTGCAACCAGCCCAGGGACATTAGACTCTTTGCCTTAATTTATGCTGTGTGCCATTCTCTTGTGCTGCAGGCAAAAGTAATTTCCCTAGTCTGAAAATGTGATTTAATTTGACCTTGTTCACATAGGATCAACATTTTTTACATTCCCACTCCTAATTTCAGTGGGACTATGGGAAATTACTTTGGGTCATAAAGATGGTCTTTCAACTCTGCTTTTTCAATGCCCTCTGCATCCTTTTGTTGCTGTTCCCATCTTATGTAGACCTCTCCCCTGCAGTCTTGAGAGGGTGCCATTGGCAAGATAAAACTTTATAAAGAATTGTGTGGAGTAAACCTGATGCTTGTGCTTTATGGAGCACAATTGAAGAGTGACCTAGGAAAGTTATAGAGAGATGCTTTATCTGAAGATTTTTCAGAGGATGAATTTATATTAGGGATGGTTTATACCACTGTTCACATTATTGCAATAGCAATAGCAAGTACATTTCTATACCGCTTATCAGTGCACTTAAGCACTACCTAAGCGGTTTACAAAGTGTAAGCTAATTGCCCCCAACAATCTGGGTACTCATTTTATCGACCTTGGAAGGATGCAAGCCTGAGTCGAGCTTGAGCCCTTTTGCTGGTATTGAACTCGCAACCTTTTGGTTTGTGAGTGAGTGGCTGCAGTACAGGCATTTAACCACTGCGCCACCAGGGCTCCTCATTATACATCAGAACAACAGTATCCAAACCAAAACTAAATTTTATACCAGGTCAACATCCACCCTAACCCTGGAATCAAAATTGTTTATTCAAAATCAGTCAATTTATCAACAGCATAGCTAGATAATAGAAGTTCAAGACACCAGACCATTTGAACACTGCATTTGTCAAAAAAAAAAAAAATAAATAAATAAATAAAAAAAAATAAAAAAAAAAGAAAAAGAAAAAGAAAAAGAAAGCAAATTAAGTGGTGACTTCAGTGGACAGCTTTCGCTGTGAGTGTTCCTGAGCTCAAGGTGGGCGGGAATGTAATTTATTGTGGGTTTTAATATGTCTGGTGCCATGATGAGAACATGTCTTTAACAAGAGCTGTCAAAAATAAAAACCTCTTTATGTGCACAAGTGAATCATCAGACTGCATAGAACATTGTCCTTCCTTCAAGTCTGTGTCCTCACATTCACAACTGCCCACCCCTCTTTTGCAATAGAATAAAGTCACAATGATATAATGAAGTTTTACTTCTGTAGAAGTAAGTGAGAATTGCTGAGATGGCATATCTGGATGATGCATATCAGCCTTCTTCCAGCTGATACTTTCCAGATATTACTTTTTTTCTTTTTCTAATTTACATCCTGCTTTTCTCCCAACATTGGATCCAAGGCAGCAGCCAACATTTTAAAAACAAAATGCAATTAAAAAACTGTTAATACAAAATACAATTAAACAATTTTTCTTTTTAAAACACAAATTAAAACCAGCTATAAACAGCTTAGAAATAAGTTTAAAATCACCTTTAAAATATGCTTAGAATATAATAAAATAAAAAACAACAGTCCTCCCATTAAAGCTTTGTCTGCTGCATACACTCAAAAACAAAAATGTCCTTAAGTAAAAAGGTCTTTACCTGCTGGCAAAAGAAATAGCAGGGAAGAGGTCAACCAGACACCCCTGTTATGAACTACAAGGCCTGTTAGTCCCAAGTCATATGGCCCATGATAAACAGATGACAGAAGATGAAGTTAAAAAAAAATCTTGAAGACATTAAAACATCTGGAAAACCCCAAGCTGTGGAAGATGGCTGTGTGCAGTAGTGTAGACAAGGAGGAAGCCTATGTGATGCACTGGAAAACACAAATACCAGTGAGTCTTGGGAAGCAGTGGCCATTATTTTCATTTCCCAGCATTTTTCTCTTGTTGTCCTCTGACTTCCTTTGTAGGACAGATGATGGAAGCAATGATAGCTATGTATTCTGGTGAGAAACCCCTACCTAGTCCCATGATACCCAAGATTTATTTACGTTGCTGAGACACTTCAGATGGCAGAAACACTTGTAAAAGTCCCTAATCCCCTTCTTGTTTCTCCAAGCCCTGATGCAGATATTATTATTTATTTTTTAGCTGGAAAAAAAAGGAGTAACTAACATTCCTGGAAGACTCCAGGTGTACTGATTCTCCATCTACACAAGATGCACACCTCTAAAACCATTATCCCACCCCACACACCATTGTTAGAAAACTGGAAGTAGACTTCCAACAACTGCTTTTGTTGTCCTATATATGTTTTCCTTAGCTCATGGGTGAGAAATTAAAAAAAGGCATAAAAAGGGATATTAGCAGACTCGGAGAATCCTAAAATTTCTAGAAGTGCAAACATATCTCCCCCCAAAAAACCATCTCAAAAGAAGGGAGGAAAGACAACCAAATCAGTAACTCACTGAGGACTATGTGCTTAATAGCCAAGGAATCCTGTCTATGTTTGGAAGTAGAACAGAAACTCATGGAGGAAGAATGTAACCCTTTCAATTCTAGCAGACAAATAGGATTTAGGGTTGTTACAAACATGGCACTTTTCTTCCTACAGTGATTTTTCTCTATTAGAAGTGGTTGATTGTGTGGTAAGAGCGAGGAAGAAAGGGTTTGGAAGATCTCATCCATACCAAGTAGCAGGCCCAAGCATGGCAGACATTTAAGGGTTTTGTTCCAGATGTTATGGGTCATCTCCTAGCCAAATTTGCTGGGGATTATTGGCTGTACATCATTCACAGGTTTAACAGAAGTCACTTTCTGGCTGTTGAGGTGGACAGTGGTTTGTTACTTGGAATGTAAAGAGAAAAACATAAATAGCAGTGAAGAAAGAGGGTAATAAGAAAAATATTAAACTGCACAGTGGAAGTCCCAAGGGAATGACTACTGCAATAACTGACCTCCAATATAGTGCAATTTATTTCATGCCATGGCAGGTTTATAGGTGCTTGTAGGTCTGCAGACGAACACCAATTTGCTGCTGCAGTTTGTTTTGATAACTGAAACTTTCAATAAATCTGTATTAAAATCAAAGGGAAAATTAAATAGACCCAAGTTGGTGGCATGAGGGATAAGGTAGCACATTACTATATTGGCCTGTTCAAGTCATGGATATCAGTTTCCTAGTTCAGTTGCAGGTCACAATAATAATGTGTTTTGTGTTTTGTTTTTTGAGATCCAAGGGACATCACTGAATGGCAGCCACACAACAACACTGCTGAATGTCGAATGGAAACCTGTCTGCTTCGACAGCAGTACAAATGGAAATGCTTCATGGGTAAAGAATGCTCTCCTGGCCCCAATCCGGTCCTTCCTACTTGAGTCACCTCTGAAGGCATCCCACTGATATATAGTAAATCCTGCTCTATGAATTAAGTCCTGAGGGCATGAGGTTTACCTCTCTGAAGTGTGTCCAAGGGGTTGAAACATGAACATGATTCTTTCCAATGGCCATTTTAATAGTTTTTATACAACTCCTGTTAGACTCCTAGAAGAATACTAGAATTGTAAAGACAATATCCTTCCTACTCTCTCAACAACAGGAGATAATGGTACTACCATGGGCACATGCATGGCACCACAATATGCCAGCATCTTCAATGGCTGATCTAGAACAATATTTCATAAATTCTTGAACCCAGAAACCCCCCCAACACTACCTTAAGTACATTGATGATATTTTCATAATTTGGACTCATGGACAGGATTCAGTACATTCCACTATAATTTCAACAGTGTCCACCCCACCATTAATCTCAGCCTAAAACTATCTACATAACAAATTCGCTTTCTGGACACCACTGTACAGCTGCATGATGGACATCTGAGTATCACCCTATATTGTAAACCCACTGACCACTATATATACTTATGTGCTTACAATTTCTACCCTGAACACACTACCAAATCCATAGTTTACAGCCAAGGTCTCCAGTACAATTACATCTACTAAGACCCAAAAGGCAGAGATGTCAAACTCATGGAATTACAACAAGTATTCCTCAAGCTGTAATCCCCACCATATGAAGTAAAGAAACAAAGGCAAGATTTGTACCCGGGATCAATCTGTTACAGGACAGAGTGAAAAACCCCACTAGTGGTCACATACAGCTCCCAACTGAGACCACTCAGATGTATCATCACTGAACTACAACCTGTTTTAGACAACAGAGCTGAAAGGTTCATGATAGCAGACCTTTGCTTGCCTACAGACAGTCTCCCAATATCAAACACTAACCTACAGAAAGGAGCACCATACAAATGGGGAGACAGGTACAAGACCTTGCCCCAACCCTGATGCCCACTCTGCCCACCCATCTACTTGGGAAATGTCATCATAGGACCTAATCACATCACCCACAATATTAGAGGCACTTTCTTTTGTTCCTCTAATGTGACATATGCCATACTCTGTCAACAATGCCATTCAATACTCTACATTGGGCAAGTAGGCCACTCTCTGCTTTAGAGGATAAATGACATAAATCAGATACTAGGAATGGCAATACACATAAACCTGTTGCAAAAGACTTCCTAGGCATTCAGTCTTCGATGATAGGCAGCTGTCCTTGAACAACAACTGCAGGAAAACCCCCACAAAGGAAGACTGGAAAGGGAAACAGATGAACAGCTGAATTAGGATATAATATAATTTAATTAATAATTTGTTTTATTTATATACCGCTATTCCAAAGATCATAGCGGTGAACAGCAAGTAAGCTAATTTGCCCCCAACAGTCTGGGTACTCATTTTAGCGACCTCGGAAGGATGCAAGCCTGAGTCGAGCTTGGGCCCTTTTGCTGGTCTAGAACTTGCAACCTTGTGGTTTCGAGTAAATGGCTGCAGTACAGGCGTTTAACCACTGCGCCACCAGGGCTCCTTATATATTCACAAACTCCAATAGAAGGCTGAACAAAGGCAATGACTTCCTGGCGCACTGCACATATTATAACACTGGACACTCTTAGGCAGTTAACATAGCTCCTTTCTGGTTTCCAACCTGCACACACCACATTTAAAAAACCCCTCCACCATTCATATGGCCAGCAACCTACACTGACCTTAGGCAACATCTTTACTCCTGCTTTTGTCCCTTAATAACTATTGTTAAAATGGAACTTGTCACCTCATCATCAAACCCACAGATTTTGCATTTCCAAGGGTAGTCATGGCATTATCTCATGAAGTAGATCAAGTCTAAGGTCTTTTGCACAGTTAGTCTCAAAAAATGCTGCAAGATCCCTTTCAAGCAGGAGATAAGGTTACTCACAATTATGGGACTCTGAATTTAAGGAGGTAGATTTGTTACTGCAGAGCTGGCCAGGCTTAAATGGCAGGGACCACATAATTCTCCAGACAGTAGTCCAGAGACTATACCTTTCCCTTGATGCATCAACAGAACTTTATTATTTTTTCAAGAGTGATCAGACTGTCACAAAGTCATGGCCATTTCCAGACCAGATCTTTACAGCTTTGGAGAATTCCACTAGCCAGAACATATGAAACAGATATGTACAAAAGATATGTAGCATTAAAGTGTGGAACACTGAAATCACATTCTTTATCTTCTAGGTTTTTTTAACATACATTTGAGATGTGTGGGTGGCAAATGTATACATATATAGAGTATGTTATAGAGTATATTTGTTTGATTTGGAAAAGACCATATAATGACAAGTGTCCTTAATTATTTGCCCTTCCAATGGGTGAGTGCTAAATTTGATGTTGAAACTCACAGAGGCATCACTGGGGTGTGTGTGTAAGGGATGAGACCATACCACACCCTAAGAGAGATGGCACCACTGCTCCCCAAACATCTGCCTTTGGGCAGAAACAGGCTGTGGTGTTTGCCTGCATCCCTTAAAAATGTTGAAGAGTTGATATGAGTGGTGTGAGGCTCAGTGGGAGGAGAAAGGAGAGGAACCTTTTTTTTAAAAAAAATCTTTTTCCCCCCAGTTTAATTCAGACTCTTTAAAAAATTCCTCTTTATGTGGGGTATATGTATGTATATATGTATGTATGTATACACACAAGGCAAATGATACCACAACAAACCTATTTAGCCAAGGATAACTTGAGAAAACAGAAATAACTCTCTAAACTGAACTCCATAATACAGACAGAGAAAGAATGAGCATATGAAAAATAATCTGTTGTGCATTTTTATGTGAGAGTTCTGCATAGCCCAACTTGTGTCCACTGAGAAAATGTCCTGGCTTAAAGACATATATTTTGAAAAGTTACTTTAGGTTCAGCTAACCAGAAATTAATGAGTAGCTTGCACCTAGTTGGAATCCATTACCACAAATACTAGTCATTTGAATCTAGAGCTGGTAAGCTTAAGAAAATAACATAAAGAGATACTTACTGATGATTCAGCCATGGTGATGACCATGTGATTCCAAACTCTGTTTTTTTTGCACTGTAATGACTAATTTGGAAAAGATAATTTGAGTTCCCCAGTGAAGGAAAAGAGGGATAGATATTTTTCAAAATAAAAACACTAAATATTATATGTAACATGGAATTGTATTCATAACTGAACTCAGTTAATTTTCATATCTTGCAAGGGAAAATAATCTGAAAACTGACATGGGAAGAGGGAATTTTGAGCACTACACTGGCGATGAAGGTGACTGCTGTCCTTTTTCTTGTTTCCTGCAATCACTACAGCCTTCCATTGACTCCATCATAGCTAAATAAATAAAGAAGGCTACAGATCAGTAATTAACTGCAACTTTCATATCAGTGGGTTGGTGAATCAACTCCATGGGTTAGCCCAGCCTTTTAAGGTTCAGCACTTTGGATAGTTCCTTTAAAATTCAGACTGCTTAACTCTGAGCTTGTTCAATGATACATGGGCATGGAAGCCACTAGCTTCCACGGCTATGATCTTCAACCACCATTGAGAGCTCAGGAGCTGCCTTGCTAAAAGGTGATTTCATTCTTTCCATTAGCCCAGTGCATTTTGGCCTAGTAATATTTAATGGCCTTCTTGAGAGACTGATAAAAGATAAAAGAAAGAAAAGGGACAATGCATAAACAAAAAAATTATAACAGGAGACAAATTATAAGGCCATTAAATATTACTAGGCTGAAACATATTGGGCTAATGGCAAGAATAAAACTTTTCAATACCCTGTGAAAAAAAAGAGCTGACCCCAATAATAAAATCATCTTATTCAGCACCTAAAATTTTGTCTGTTCTCTGTGGTTGTTGTGTGCCTCCAAGTTATTTCTCATTCATGGCAGCTCTAAGACTCATAGAGGGATTCTGGGGCTGAGAGTGTGTGACTTACCCAAAGTCATCCAATGAGTTTCCATAGCCAAGTGGGAACTGAACTCTGATCTCCAGAGTTGTAGTTCAGTGCTCAAACCACACCATGCTGGCTCTCTTCTCTTCTCTACTTTCCTTCTGTTGGGTGTGACCAGTCCTTTTTGCTTTTTCTTAATGGTGGAACCTGATGACATGTCATGAATGCTTGGATAGTGTTACATGGTTTGAATTTTCTCCAGGATCCTTTTGTGAGCTTCATTTTTAAACCATAGTTCAGTATATTGCCTTACTTTTAGGTTAGTCCCAACCAGAGATCCTATTTTCCACCAGCCATGTTCTTGTAACTATGGTCAAAAGTGACTATGTTTCTGCCCAGATTTAATGGAATGATTAAACTACACAGGAAAGCCTTGGTTCTCATAGGATTCATGGGATGGCAACATTACCCTTATATGATTATATAGCTGTTTTGTTAATGAAAATAGGAGATCTACCTTGATGTTATATTTCAGAAATCTCTTGTCATACACAAATATTTTGTTTTATATGGATTTAGAGTCAGTCCTAGACAAACTTAACACAAAAATACCTAAGAGTTTTAAAACTGGCACAAAGTAAGTACCACACTTTACTAAATTTAGATACCTAAAGCTATTGTGATATTGAGAATTTACTCCAAGATGCTTTACAAGGGAAAGATGACATGAGAAGAAAATGGTTCTTATGAGGAAACATGTGTTATGCATCCTCTTCTTGTTTATGTATGTGTATCTGCCATAGCATTTTCAGACTCACAATAAGCTTTCTAAATAATAATATTCATTTAGGATATTATTATTATCCATTTAATCAATTTTTCTTTGAAAACTATGATAAAAGTTATGGGTTCAGTATAACCTTTGAAAGTAGTATCCTTCTTCATTTCCTGACAGCCTCTGTTAGTCTGTAGTTCTCCACTGTTCTTGATAACTCTGAGCAAAAGCCTTAATTATTTAATATATTTCCATTGCTTTTGAACTGAAATTCAGGGTGATTAAAAAATTTAACAGTGTATTTTTCTCTCAATGTATGATTATGGATGTGCTGCATGTTCTGAGCTCTGTGAAGTCGAAGGCTTTCATGGCTGGCATCCATAGTTTTTTGTGGGTTTTTCAGGCTATGTGGCCAGGTTCTAGAAGAGTTGCTTCCTGATGTTTTGTCAGCAAGATGCCAGCCACAGATGCTGGTGAAACGTCAGGAAGAAACTCTTCTAGAATATGGCCACATAGCCCAAAAAACCCACAAAAAACTATTCTGAACTCTGTTTAACACTAAATATGGAGCCAAGGACCATTCTCCTGACCCATTTTCCTTTAATCCATTTATCTTTCAAAACTATGAGAGAAGCTATGGGTTCGGTGAAACCTTTGAAACTAGCATCCTTCTTCATCTCCTGATAGCCTTTCTTAGTCTGTACTTCTCCACTTTGCCGGATAAACAGAGTCCCAGTCAAACATACAGCAACAGAGCCATGATTACAAGAAGCAACAAGAATATAAAAATGTTCATTATGAATATTAATATTCCCCTAAATATGTATCCAAGTTGGTTAATTAGTCCCACTGGCAATGTTAGGAACTGAAGGATTTGGGCTGACACATTATTAACTTGTTAAAGAGTACATACTATAATAGAAGAGTACTACCTATGGGTATTAGAGACATTGTCACAATATTCAGCAGAAGTTACTAGCTGGCAGAGGGAGTTGTTTTTAAAAAGAAAATGGTAGTAAACCAATCTGCCTGATGCTGATGCTCTTTAAAAGCTCAGAATTCAACTCTGCATGGCCATGGTTTGGATGGGACACTGATGACAGACCACCTTGAAAAAAATGTTCTGTGTTTCCTATATCCAACTTGATTTTTTTTAGCATTTAGAAAATGTGGATGACATGTTTGAGTGTGTTGTTTGCTTTCAAGTCAATTCTGACTTAGGGTTGCCATATCATGGGGTTTTCTTTGCAAGATTCTTCACAGGGGGTTTGCCATTGCCATCCCGTGAGGCTGAGAAAGGGTGACTTGCCCAGCACTTAAGCAAGTCTTTCCATCTCTTTCCTATTTCACCCATTCAAATTGGCTCCAGTGCTGTTCATATATGAGCACTTGTCTGTATTCTGCTAAGATATGTTGCAGCCTTTATACACACTAGAGTGGGAGAGGGCTCTTGACTCCATATCCTGCTTATGGACTTCCCATAAGCATAAGATAGATCACTGGGAAACAAGCTGCTGAACAACTGTTGTTACTGTAGCTGCCCTTGAGTCAACCTCAACTCATGTCAACCCTGTGTATGAGACATCTCCAAGCCCCAAAAATTCTCCAATGCTCTGCTTAGGTCTTGCAGATTCAGACCTGTGACCTCCCTGAATGAGTCTATCCATCTGGTGTGAGACCGGCCTCTCTTTCGGCTGCCCTCAGCAGATGTAGCATTCATGTTTTTTTCCCCAGTGATTCATGCCTTCTCATGATGTGGCCAAAAAGTACGACAGCCTCAGTCTTGGCTTCCAGGAAGAGTTCAGGCTTGATCTGTTCAAGAACCCATTTGCTTGTCTCTTTGGTTGTCCATTGTATCCTCAGTACTCTTCTCCAGCACCACATCTCAAATGAGTTGATTTTCTTTTTATCTGCTTTCTTCACTGTTCAGCTGTATATGGTGATGGAAAATACAATGGACTGGATGATTCTTGACTCCAGTCTCCTTTCTAATCAATGTTTGATCCAAGGTATAAAAGTATTTTACCTGTTTTGATTTCCTGGTTGCATTTATATAGATCTCTGTAGTCATTATATTTTTAGAGATCTAAATGGAGGATGAGAGGCTATTATTTTTCTGTGTGTTGGCAATGATACCATGATGTTTTGTGTAAGCTGTTATGTTCTGTCACTTCTACCCACGGAGACTTCTCTTAAATGAATGAAGCTTGTTCGTCACAACCAAAATAAGTCCCACTGATTGTATAGCACCCACTCTAATACTGTATTATACCAGTGGTTCACAGACATCCTCCAGAAGTTTTAAACTTCGACTTACAACTCCTGATGGGAGCTTTTTAGAGCTGAAGTCTAAAAACCTGGAGAACTAGTGTTTGAAAACCACTGCATTGTGGGGAATAGATTTATTAGCTGGGTCAGGACAATTTATTCAGATCAACATGTCCAAATAATGGTATGGAATGCTATAGAAGAAATGGGAATGTCAATATGTCTGATAGTCCTGATGAGTAATCTCAGTTTAGGACAAGAGGCAACTGTTAGAACAGAATATGGAGAAACAGAATGGTTCCCAGTTGGCAAGGGGATCAGGCAAGGCTTCATTTTATCACTCTGCTTGTTCAACTTGTATCCAGAAAATATAATACAAACACAGGGTTAGACTCAGAAGAAGGAGGAGTAAAGACAGGAGGAAGGAACATCAACAGTCTAAAATATGTAGATGACACCATATTACTAGCAGAAAATTTCATAGACTTGGAACAATTACTAAGAAAGATCAAGGAAGAAAGTGTAAAGGCAGGCTTGTTGTTGAACATAAAAGAAAAATATAGTGATATAGTGAACATTTGATTTGTAATTTTTCTCCCTGCCCCTGCCTCTGCTACTGAGTTGCAAGGCTGAAAATTGAAGAGGGCACCTGTACTTTACTGACTGTGTAAACGCGGGAATTTCAGCAAGTTGTCACTGTTCATATAACCATCACACAAGCAATACTGTACTTCCTGAAATTATTCCTTCAAGTCTACACAACCATTACAGGTACAGGAGTCCTGTTCAGTTTTCATTTTGACAATCCTAGGCCTGTCACCCATAATAAAAGAGCAACGGAGACAAGTCACACTCTCTCATCCTCAGAGGGATGGCATTGGCAAACCCTCTCTGAAGAAACTTGCAAAGAAAACCCCATGATAGGCTTGTCTTAGGGATACCATAAGCTGGAAACGAATTGAGGGTACACAACAACAACAAACAACAAAGTACTACTCAAAGTAGTTTTATAAGAATGGGATGTTACTTGGTTTAGGGGAAACACAGATGAAGAAAAGCAACGTTAAATGCAAACTGCATAAATGCGAATATGTTAATACTTGTGAAGGAGTGATTGTTTTAGGAGTGTTGTGGTGGCAACTAAAGTAACAGCTTATGACAACAGGCATAGTTTAAACTCAGTACTTTAAGGCTTATGTTATTGTTGGAGTGTTCTTTCTAGTCATTTCTGACTTATGGTGACCCTAAGTTGACCCTATCATGGAGTTTTCTCGGCACGTTTCTTCAGAGGGGGTTTGCCATTGCCATCCTCTGAGACTGAGAGACTGTGACTTGCCCAAGGTGGATTTCATGGCTGAACTGGGATTCGAACCCTTGTCTCCAGAGTCATAGTCAAACACTTAAACCACTACAACATGCTGGCTCTCTTAATATTTATACGGTGGGCCCTTGGTATCCACTGGGGTTTGGTCCCACTGGACTTTACAATGACTGTTTACACTGAATAGGACTCAAGAAAGAGACCTGCAACACAATTAAAAGTTGTGAGATGAATTGTTTATTGTTGTGATACGTTTTGTATATAGTGGTTTACACACACACACACACACACACACACACATATATAATAAATGTGTGTTTTTTAAAAAGAGGATGGCCATAGCAAAATTCCTCTGAAGAAACTTGCCAACTCCATGGTAGGTTCGCCATAAGTCAGAAATGACTTGGAAGGCACACAACCATATTATTATTATTATTATTATTATTATTATTATTAGTGTTTATATTGTACCATAAATTTACATGGTGCTTTACAGACGTCAATTCAATATGAATTATGTATGTGTAAATGCTGTATGCGAATAATGTGAATGTATTTATGAAACAAAACCGAGATTCTTGAACTAAAATGAACCAAAAGGGGTCGAAAAGCACAAGTTTCCTCTCATTTAGTTGTATGTGAATGCTTGTGTCACAATATCAGCTCGTGCCTTTTGTATTTGATGTATCCTTTATTCTGTAGTATATGCTGGAGACAAGACAACGATTAATGTTACTCTCTTTTTTTAATGTTTACGTGTTTTTAAAAGTTTACAATAAAAATTACTATTACCCCCCCCCCCCCCCCCAATATCAACTGGTGACTTTTGTATTTGATTTATCCTTTATTCTGTAGTAGTATTTTTATTTATTTGTGACCTGCTATTTTTATTATTTCATGTTAATAATACAGTATGTATTAATGCGTATTATGTTAGATTAAATGTACACAGTAGGCAGGCTTGTTTTTTATTTCATTTTATTTGATTCTGTTTTTAACTGATTGTATGTAAAGAGCTGTGCAAATTTACTATTACATTTATTATTATTATTATTATTATTATTATTAATCTGAGGTAAACATTCAGAGCCTGACTGAGAAAAAGGCGGTTTCTCAGAGAGAGAGCGAGAGAGAGAGAGAGGCTTCCAAGTTCCAACTGAAGCCCCTCAGCCTCCTATCTCCTCCCCCTCCCTCTCCCGTTGAGGCTGAAAAAAACTACGTTTCCCAGAGTGCTTTGGGCCTCCACCGGGCGCGCGGTGAGTTTAGAACACGCAGCCTCCAGACCGGAAGTCCCGCCTCTGAGGGCATAGACGGGAGCGGTGGTTGGCCGGCGGGGGTTGTCGCTCAGCGCCAAGGTTCGAGGGTCAGAGTTCGCGGAGGTGAGTGGCTGCTGTTGGGGACTCGTGGTGCTGAGGGAGCGGGGCGACGGCGGCCGTCCTGGGGGGCGGGGGCGGAGCGGGAGCGGGGCCCGGGGCCGGAGGGGCGCCAAGGCGGAGGGGCGCCAGGGCGGGGCTCCAGGGGCCCGTCGGGGGGCGCGGCGAGGGAGCGGGCGTGGGCCCGGGGAGAGGAGGCGCCAAGGCCGCCCTCTGGGAGCCCCCCGTCCGCCTCAGGGAGGCCTGGCTGGCGGGGACCCTGGGGGCTGCCTCTTCTGATCCCTCTCCTCAGCCTCCCTTCAGTGGGCGGAGGGGGGGCTGGCCCAGGCAGGGGAGGCCACGCAGCATCATGGCCCTCTACCTGTTCGCCTGTCCGGAGGGGCCTGGGGGCATTCACTATGACATTATTATTATTATTATTATTATTATTATTATTATTATTATTATGGCTATTAAAGGGTTTTCCCTGTGGATTGTGGGGAGGGGTCTGGGGGCATTTGCTGCAAGATCATCATCACCATCATTAATGGGATTTCCTTGCGGATTGTGGAGAAGTTTCTGGGGCCATTTGCTGCCAAATCTTTATCATTATTCTCAATATTATTATTATCATTGTCATTGATGGGATTCCCCTGTGGATTGTGGGAAGGGGCCTGGGTTCATTTGCTGCATCATCATCATCATCATCATCATCATTATGATTGTCATTATCATTAATTGGATTTTTCTGTGGCTTGTGAGAAGGAGCCTGGGGAGATTTGCTACAAAATCTTTATTATTGTTGTTATTAATGGGATTTCCCTGTGGCTTGTGGGGAGGAGGTCTGGGTGTATTTGCTGTAATATCTTTAATAATAATAATAATAATAATAATGGAATTTTCCTGTGGCTTATGGGAAGTGGCTGGGTGCATTTGCTGCAGCGTCTATTATTGTTGTTGTTGTTATTATTAATGATGATAAAGACATTTTTGTGCTGTCAGGCTTTTTCATCCTGACCAGTGCAATTTGTTAGACTGTTGTGCAAATCAGATTTAAGGTTTGTCTAGTGTTTTAAATACATTTTGTATTTTAAAGCATGGAATACTAATACTTGGAAGAGACCCCCAAGGGCCATTCAGCCCAGCCCCATTCAGCCATGCAGGACTACATGATCTCTCTCTCTCTCTCTTGCTTTCTTAACAATGGGTCTCTGCACCCCAGCTACACCTCTCACTACTTTCCAATCTCTGTGAAGTGCTAGAATGTAGGTTTCCTAAATTCCTTAGAATCATAAAGTTGGAAGAGACCACAAGGGCCATGCAATCCAATTCTGCCATGCAGGAACTCACAATCCTAGTACCCCTGACAGATGGCCATCCAGCCTCTGTTTAAAAACCTCCAAAGATGGGGACTCCACTACACTCTAGGGCAGCATATTCCACTGTCCAAAAGCTCTTACTGTCAGGATGTTCTTCCTAATGTTAGTTGGAATCTCTTTTCCTGTAGTTTGAATTCATTTCTCCTAGTCCTGGTCTCTGGAGCAGCCAAAAATTCAGAATCATAGAGTTGGAAGAGACCTCAAGAGCCACCCAGTCCAACCCTCTGCCATGCAGGAACACATAATCAAAGTACCCCCGACAGGTGGGCGTCCAGCCTCTGTTTAAAACCCCCAAAGGAGGAGACTCCACCACTCTCTGAGGGAGTGTATTCCATCTTCCAATAACTCAAGAAGGTCTTAATGTTTAGGTGGAATCTTTTTTCCTGTAGCTTGCTTGCATCAATTGCTTTGGGCCCTTACCTCTGGAGCTGCAGAAATTGTTTTAACTTTTAAAAGGGTTCAATTGTGTTTTTTAAATGTTTGTATTTAAACACTTTTAATACTTTTGTATTGTTTTAAATTGTATTGTTTTAGACAACATATCCGGGGTAGCCTTGTTGGCCATATAGCCAAGTCCAATAACATCCAAAATTCACCAAATAGTGGTACCTAACGGTATCACTGTTCAGTAGATTTTGTATTGTTTTAGATTTGCTGTGTGCCACCTTGAGTCCTTACATTGGGAGAAAGGTGGGATATAAATAAATCAAATAAATAATAATTCTTTTTCAGCTGGTTTCTGCTCTAGGAGGGGACATTGTACTGGGTGCCAGGGTTGAAAGCCAGAAGTGAGGGTTTCTGAGGGTTATTATGGTAAGGCTTCATCCATACTGCAGAAATCATCCAGGTTGACACTGTTTTAACTGTCATGGCTCAATGCTATGGAATTCTAGGAACTGTAATTTTGTCAGACATTTAGCCTTCTCTATCAGAGAGATCTTGTGCCACAACAAACTACAAATCTGAAAATATTTATGGCATTTATATCCTGTCCTTCAGCCCTAAAGGCTTTCAGAACGGCTTACAATTATTATTATTATTTTTGATTAGATGGTTCCCTGCCCTCAGGCTTACAATCTAAAAAGACACACACAAAAGGAGAAGGGAATGTTGGTGGGGAAGGGGATCAGGTCCAGCAGTTCTTCTCTCCCTCTGAGCTCTGGACCAAGGCAGATGGACTGGAGGGAGGGCTCTGCTTCTTAGTTGAGGCCAGGCCCAATGGAACTGCACACTGATGGTGAGAGATGGTTGAAGCTGGGCTGGGATGGAGCTATAGCCCAAGTGAGTAGGAATGTTTCCTCTTCTCTGTGCCTCCTCATCCTCACTTGATGGCTTGATGACTCTTGCAGAGGCATCAACTAGTCACTTTCAGAGGGATTTTGAAATTAGGATAAGGAGCACTTGAGTTGCATGTTGCCCCACCCTTTCCTTAGAATTATATGGTTCTGCAGTGTAATGACAAACCAAAACTCTAATTACTATCAGTAGCTTGATCTTTAACCATTAACATGTGCTCCATTTAAATCACAAGACTTGTCTGAAGCTATTTCCCAAAGATGGTGACAGGCTGGTTATTGACCAGACTGAGTGTGCTGAATATGGAATGTAGTAGTATTTCACTATACTTTGCAATTATTTGGTATTTGATTTTCAGATCATTACAGTGTTCATGAAAAAGGACTGATTTCCTCAATTCAGTTAACTAAACACATTCTCTGGACCGTCATGCTTTCTATATAAAAAAAAATCTTGAAGTAGGGAAGAGCAATGATCCACTAAGCCCAGCATCCCCTAGTAATAGTGACTTGACAGATTCTGTCTGGATTCTGCAGGGGGAGCATAACACAAAGTGTTAATGGAAAGGTATATGGAGCAACTCAGGGGTCAAAATTGTGTCCCATAAGTTAACTTATGTTTTTTGTGGGTTTTTCGGGCTATGTGGCCATGTTCCAGAAAAGTTTCTTCCTGACGTTTCGCCAGCATCTGTGGCTGACATCTTCAGAGAATGCTTTGCCTGGAAAAATTGGGTGTATATATACTGTATGAGCCTGGGAATGCAGGAGTGATTTGCATGTGTATTGTTCTGTGCTGATGGCCAGCCTCAGGCTGGGAGGCTAATGCAAACGAGGATTAATGTCTGCTAATTGGTGATCAATTATCTGCTGGGAAAGCCCCTAACTCTGAGTGGTTTCCTATTTGCATTTTCTGAGTCCTTATTTTGCTATTCCTCAGGACTGGTAGCCAAATTTTGTTCACTTTAAGGGTGACTTATGTTTTGTTTGGACTTTTAAAAGTAATTTGTTACAGAGGCAATGCCATGATACACAGACACACACAGACATATACACACACACAGGTTGAGCCTCCCTTATCTGGAATTCCAAATTCCAAAATACTCCAAACCCCAAAACCTTTCTTGTGGGCGGGTGAGATAGTGGCACCTTTGCTTTCTGAATATTCATTGTACACAAACTTTATTTCATGTGCAACATGATTAAAATATTGTGTATTAAATTACCATCAGGCTATGTGTATAAAGTGTATATGAAACATAAATGAATTTTGTGTTTAAACTTGGGTCCCATCGTCAAGATATCTCATTATGTGCATATATGTAAATACAGATATTCCAAAATACAGAACACTTCTGGTCCCAAGCATTTTGGATAAAGGATGTTCAACCTGTATGTTTCTTCCTGGAAAACTCCTGGAAAACAGGAGAGATCCCAGCAGACTGGCGAAGGGCAAACGTTGTCCCCATCTTCAAAAAGGGGAAAAGAGGATCCCAACAATTATCGTTCAGTTAGTCTGACATCAATACCAGGAAAGATTCTGGAGCAGATCATTAAACAGAGAGTCTGTGAACATCTAGAAGGCAATGCCATAATCACAAAAAGTCAGCATGGGTTTCAGAGAAACAAGTCATGCCAGACAAATCTAATCTCTTTCTTTGATAAAATTACCAGCTTGGTAGATGAAGGGAATGCTGTGGATATAGTATATCTTGATTTCAGTAAGGCCTTTGACAAGGTTTCCCATGACATTCTTGCAAACAAGCTTGTAAATTGTGGGCTAGACAAAGAAACTGTTAAATGGATCTGTAATTGGTTGACTGGCCGAACCCAAAGGGTGCTCAACAATGGCTCCTTTTCATCCTGGAGAGAAGTAACCAGTGGGGTCCCACAGGGCTCTGTCCTGGGCCCAGTGCTATTCAACATCTTTATCAATGACCTAGATGACAGAATTGGGAGCATACTTATCAAATTTGCAGATGACACCAAATTAGGGGGAATAGCTAATACCCCAGAGGACAGGATCAAGATTCAAAATGACCTGAATAGACTAGAAAGCTGGGCCAAAGCTATCAAAATGAAATTCAACACGGACAAATGTAAGGTATTGCACTTAGGACAAAAAAATAAAATGCACAGATATAGGATGGGTGACACCTGGCTGAATGAAACTACGTGTGAAAGGGATCTAGGAGTCCAAGTAGACTACAAGTTGAACATGAGTGAACAGTGTGATGCGGCAGCTAAAAAGGCCAATGCTATTTTAGGCTGCATCAATAGAAGTATAGTGTCTAGATCAAGAGAAGTAATAGTGCCACTGTATTCTGCTTTGGTCAGGCCCCACCTAGAATATTGTGTCCAGTTCTGGGTGCCACAATTCAGAAAGGACATTGAGAAACGAGCGTGTCCAGAGGAGGGCGACAAAAATGGTGAAGGGTCTGGAAACCATGCCCTATGAGGAACGACTTAGGGAGCTGGGGATGTTTAGCCTGGTGAAAAGAAGGTTAAGAGGTGATATGATAGCCCTGTTTAAATATTTGAAAGGATGTCATGTTGAAGAGAGAGCAAGCTTGTTTTCTGCTGCTCCAGAGAACAGGACCCGGAACAATGGATGCAAGCTACAGGAAAAGAGATTCCACCTGAACATTAGGAGGAACTTCCTGACAGTTAGGGCTGTTCGACAATGGAATGCACTCCCTCGGAGTGTAGTGGAGTCTCCTTCCTTGGAGGTCTTTAAACAGAGGCTGGATGGCCATCTGTCAGGCATGCTTTGATTTGGATTTCCTGCATGGCAGAATGGGGTTGGACTGGATGGCCCTAGTGGTCTCTTCCAACTCTACGATTCTATGATTCTATGATTCTATGATTCTATGATTCCCCTTCTAGTATGTTGAGGAATACATCTCTTTTGTAATTCTTCCTTGCAGCACCATTACAATATCCTTTAGTGAATAAATTGTTCAAACGCTTGGCATATTGTTTACAAGCATAAGCTGGCCTGTGAGTTTTGGGATGACTAGCAGAGAAATGGAGTCTCTGTCCTAATTAATAGATTTAGGGTCCCTCTAATTTTCACCTTAATTTTAGTTAAGAAAAGTGATACATATTTTTTGCCACCGAAAGCAGGAGAGACTCCTATAGCACTGTTGTCATTGATCCTGTTGTTTTGGAAATAGGATTCTGTACCTTTGTTATTTCCATATCTTCCTTTGCTTTCTTCCTCCTAATTCCTTTTTTATGACATTACTAACTACTAAATTAACACAATATTGGTTGGCTAATGAGTAGGAATTCCTTTCTGCTTCTGTAATCTAATGATCAGGACAAGATCCTTGGATCAGTGAAATCATTCAAAAATAATTCATGACTTTTGCCCAGCCTAACTTGTAAAGACTGTAAACTTTAAAGAAATACCCAAGTCAACTTGGATGGCATAAATTATTGGTTCTTAATGTAAGTATTTTGTTCAGTCTTGCCTAAAAATGGCAGTAGTGTGTCCTGTCCTGAAGAAGACTTATTTGGATACTACTGAATTAAATAACTATTGAATAAGTTTCCATGGCTGAATGGGGGTTTGAACCCTGGTCTCCAGAATCGTAGTCCAATGCTCAAACCACTACACCATGCTGGCTCTTGAATCATTTTTAGCTGGCTAAAAATGTTCAGTTTTTGGGAATGCTGCTTGGGGATTTAATGGCAACCCAACTCAAACATTTGTGGGTAAAATAGATTTTCTCAACCATTTCAGTTTGGCTTCAGGCCTAGGGATACAAATTGCTTTGGTGGCCCTACCATAGGGTTGTCAATGTCCTACCTCATTGCCATTGTAAAATGAAGGTGAAAAGTTCAGCCGAAAGCCATGGGTTAAACAAAGGGCCACAGTTGCTTGAAGACTGTTACAGAAGCCTTCAGCCAGTAAATTAACTTGTGCAGATTATTTTACTCTTTTTGTGTTTATGTGACTTTGTTGCCTGTCAGGTTATGGGGACTGCATTAATTTCATAAGGTATTCATGGGCAAGGAATACTCACAGCTGATCTTACCAGTTCCTTCCTCTGAAACATAGCCTAAAGCACCTAGTATTTGTTGGCACTCTCCCATCCAAGTGCTAACCAAGGCCAACCCTGTTTAACTTTCAAGATCAGACCTAAATAAATAGATTTTACAGTTACTTTTTAAAAGTAACCAATTCCTACTATTTATTAACGGGTTAAAAAGCAGATTGTTGTCATTAATCATTAAATTACAATTTAGGCAGTCCACATTGTTCTGCCTGTTCTTTTCCCTTTCCCTTTGGTTCCTTGTCTTGTTGGAAAGTCTACGATGAAGGAATGGTATAAAACATGAAAAATTCCTGTTAAAATGCCTCTTTAAATTTGCCTTGAATGTCTTTGAAAGGAAATTTTATAATTATTTTTTCTTCTAATGAGAAGAGATTGTTCATCATGCAAATAAGATGATTGTTATGTTTGAAATGTAAAATTTTGTCTGCCTTTGTTACACCAAAAGGATGACTAGTTGCAGGTAACTCATTGTTTCATTATTTGAAAGTTCATTATCTTCCCATATGAATCTAGATCATCAGGGGAAGCCTTTCTCTATGTCCAGACTCACTTGGTAAGGATATGAGAGAGGGGCTTCTCAGTGGCTGCTCCCACCCTCTGGAATGCCCTTCCATAGAAGGCTAGTCTGGCCTCCTCCCTGCTTTCCTTTTGCTAGCAAGTAAAAAACATTTTTATTTAAGCAAGCTTTTAATGGTTAAGCAGCGAAGGGTCTTAATATAGATGTATGTTTTATGTGTTTTTAACTTTTATATGGTTTTTAATCAGGTTCATAATGTTTTAATGTTGTGATTTTAAATTGGTTTTAAAACGTTTTGTAAATGTTTTTAATTTACAAAATTGTAATTGTAAACGTGGAAGCTATCTTGGGTCCCACCTCGGAGAAAAGTGGCATATAAATAAAATAAATACACAAATAAATGTCAAAGCTCTGAGTTTTTTTAGGAATGCCAGTGTAACATTTTTGCAGTCATGCATGCAGTGTGTTCTCAAAATATTTCCTTTCATTCATGATGTCCCAAGCCATACAACATGGATGATATACAGTCAGCCCTCTGTGTTCATGGTTTCTGTATCCATGGATTTGACCACTAACAGCTTGAAAATATTTTTAAAAATATATAAATTCCGAAAAGCAAACTGTGATTTTACCATTTTATAAAAGAAACACCACTGTACTTGTCATCCTATTTAATGCAACTTGAACACCCACGGGGTGGGGGTGGGGTGGGAGTGGTCCTGGTCCTGGAACCAAATCCAGCAAAGACCAAGGGGCCACTGTATTCTGCAAATAGATTTTCTGTCCTGAGTATGGAAGTGAGGTGATGCTTTTGGACTGATGTCTGTTCTGACTTACACTGCCTCTGGTTGGGTCATAAAGTGTGCAAGGGCAGTAACCGGAAAGATATATATCTTTATTAGATTATTACTGCCACCACCACCTCTTTCTGATAATTAACTGCAGAAAAATGTAATCAAAATCCCAACAGTTGATTACTTTATGAATTTATCTCTGTTTTGGTGAAAACGAGCTATTGGAATAAACTAACTGTCTCATTTGTGCCTATGTATAGGTTTGATTTGTTTTAATTACAGTTGCTTGTAGAATTTAAATATTAGCATTATGCACAAAATCCCATAAAGCTAAGATTCATAGGATACTTTGACTCTCTGCAAAAAAATAAAAATAAAAATAAAAAAATAGCTGCATGCCTGAATATCCATCCTTTCATTTGCTTGATTACACCTGCAAGGCAGGGATAGTAGATTTCTCTTGGGACAGGTATGGTCTCTCTTTTTATTTTGCTACTAGTTTCTTAAAGTGTCTTGATTTCTCCTTTCTGTGCCATTGTTTGCCTTTCTTTCTCTTTCTGCTATTATGTGTATACACACACACACACACACACACACACACCTTCATCTTTTCTTTTTCTTTGCTCATACAGATTAAAGTTGTGTGGCATTCTTCATGATAGATCTTCTCAGTAAACCTTGCTAAACAGATTTATTCATCTGGGAGCATAATGCAGTTATCTTACTGGTCACACCAACTAGCTCAAAATAGGGATAACATCCCAATTATCAAATTTTTGCCCCACAGCTTGAATTCTGTGCTAAAACTCAGTCATGGACCATGTGAAATAAAATATTAATGCATCTGAAAGGAGATCTTCAGTCAAAGAAGGAGCATCTCCCAACTTGTGCAAACTCCTTTTCAGTACAGTGTTGATGCTATAGTAAAGGGGTATTGAAGTAAGAAATAAATATAGCTTTTAAAAGTAGAACATCGTTAATCTCCAGTAGATGTGTTTGTTTAGGTCATTTTCTACAACTGTACCAGAATGAGGATCATTTTTGATTCACTGAGGACGTGTGGAGACTCCAGTGGGCTGCAATAGTGATATCAAAATGGGACTTTCAAATCCTGGAGCCTCTTTGGTATAGCATAGTTCTTGTCCTCTCTTGCCTTTTTTCCAGTGGTCTCTGGCTAGAGCACCTATACTAGGTGGATATTGTTCATAAATGAATACACAAGCCTTGTTTTCGAGCTGTCATAGAATCATAGAGTAGGAAGAGGCCACAAAAGACATCTAGTCCAAGCCCCTGCCATGCATCCCTGACAGATGGCCATCCAGCCTCTGTTTAAAGACCTTCAAAGAAGGAGACTCCATTACACTCCAAGGGAGTATTTACTGCTGTCAAACAGCTCTTACTGTCAGGAAGTTCCTCCAAATGCTGAGGTAGAATCTCTTTTCTTGTAGCTTGCATCCATTGTTCCATGTTCTAGTCTCCAGAGCAGCAGAAAACAAGCTTGCTCCATCCTCAGTATGACACTCCTTTAAATACTTAAACAGGGATATCATATCGCCTCTTAACTGTCTTTTCTCCAGGCTAAACATACCCAGCTCCCTAAGGCTTTCCTCATAAGGCATGGCTTCCAGACCCTTCACCGTTTTGGTGTCCCTCCTCTGGACATGCTTCAACTTGTCAACATCCTTTTTGAATTGTGATGCCCAGAACTGGACACAGTATTCCAGGAGACGCCTGACCAAAGCAGAATAGAATGGTACTATTACTTCCCTTGCTCTAGACATGATACTTCTATTGATGCAGCCTAAAATCTTATTGGCCTTTTTTAGCTGCCTCATCACATTGTTGACTCATGTTCACCTTGTGGTCTACTAGTACTCCTAGATCCTTTTCACTGTAGTCTCCTTAAGCCAGGTGTCCCCCATCCTATATGCATTTCGTTTTTTCTGCTCTTAAGTGCACTATTTTACATTTCTCCATATTAAAATTTATTTTGTTAGCTTGGGCACCACTTTCTAATTTATTAAG
Organism: Sceloporus undulatus; assembly: GCF_019175285.1. Classification (NCBI taxonomy): domain Eukaryota; kingdom Metazoa; phylum Chordata; class Lepidosauria; order Squamata; family Phrynosomatidae; genus Sceloporus; species Sceloporus undulatus. Next base: position 73,617,767 of record NC_056525.1, on the reverse strand, counting down.
CTCATTTTGAATTTTGATCCTGTCCTTGGGGGTATTAACTCTTCCTCCTAATTTGGTGTCATCTGCAAATTTGATAAGCATGCCCTCTATTCTTTCATCCAAGTCATTGATAAAGATGTTGAATAGCACTGGGCCCAGGACAGAACCTTGTGGCACCCCACTGGTCACTCCTCTCCAAGATGAAGAAGAGCCGTTGGTGAGCACCCTTTGGATTCGACCGGTCAACCAATTACAAATCTGCCTAATAGTCACATTGTCTAGTCCATACAGTGTAAAAGACAAAATGGAGAAAGGAAGGAGAATACATAAAAAGTTTGCCACTGTCAGATGATGATTTTTTTTTTTAAAAGTGTCTTCATGTCATCTGTTGACTTATGGTGAGCCCAACAATTTATTTTTTTAAATAGTCTTTATTGGAATTTACAATATATAGAAACAAAAACAGAAAAAAAACATTAGCTTGTCATCCTCTTTGTCATAAATTCCCCCCTACCCCCTCTCCCGAATGTTGATTATAGTAAATACCATCTTAACAGCTGTTCAGATATATTCCTCAATTAAAATAGAAACTCTATGTGACTACAACTCCTTCATAACATGTGTGTGTATATACCTGTTTTTATAACCCCATGAATTTCATAGCATTTTCTTAGGCAAGAAATACTCAGAGGTGCTTTTGCTAGTTTCTTCCTTTGAAACATAGCCTACAGCAGTGATGGTGAACCTTTTAGAGATCGAGTGCCCAGATTCAGTGGGACTCATCAGGTGCCACCCAGTGGTGGGGGTGTGAGCAGGGTGGGGTGGGACTTCCGGGGGAGGCAGACTTCTGAGGGTGGGATTTCTGGGGGCAGGACTTCCAGGGGGAAAACCCAAGGCATACTTTCTCAACCTCTGGCTAGCAATAGCAAACTGCCCTCTGACACAACTTTCCAAGAAAACTCCATTATAGTTTCACCTTAGTGTCACCAGGAATGACTTGAAGGCACCCCTTAAGGCACACTCTGTCAGGCTCAGTCTAGCAGTAGCAAAAACCCCTCTGAAGAAACTTGCCAAGAAACCCCCCCCAACCCTAACCCCTTATAGTTCCTTTTTGTGTGTGTGTGAAAGTGGTGCACTCTGCATAATGTAGTCAGTGGTAGAGATGCGATACTCCCATTTTGCAATGCTTTATCCAGTGACTACCTTACCCAGAGCGCATTGCAAAATGGAGTGAGGATCGCTACCGCTGACTACTCAGTGTGCATCGCTTCCATACACACAAATAAAAGCAGTGGTGTTCTTGGGCCTCCCTCTCTACTATGCCGGGCTTTTGTCCTCAGATGAGCATCCTCCAAGATGGTTTTGCATGCCAGAGAGGGCATGCATGCCACAGGTTCGCCACCACGGGCCTACAGCACCTGGTATGCCTTGGCAGTCCCCATATTTTGCAGTCCCTCATCTTGCTTGGCTTCCAAGATGAGATGGGATTTGGTATCTTCTGGATATTTAGGTTTGTTAACAGGGCTAAAATTACTTTAGGATGATGCTTCCTTGAACCTCCTCAGGGATGGAAAAAACATCCCAAGCTATTTGCCCTCTGTCCAGAGGCTGGGACCTGTGTATCTGTCCTTCTTTTCTCCTAGTCAGTCAGAGATTAACAGTCTCATATTAAAGCCTGAGTTGGCTCAATTTAATAGCCTTTCATATTCTCATTCCTTGTATTAGAGATGAGGAACATCTCTCATCATTGACTGTACTAGTTAGGGTTGATGGAACTTATGGTACATTCTGACAACATTCAAATATTCTACATCTCTGTTTTACACATTGTCACTTAAAAAAAAAAAGTAGTACAGTTCTGCCATGCTTCTTACAGCTACATGCCTTGCTCTGCAGTTTTCTGAGTATTAAACTTGTTTCATATTCTATTAAGTTCTCATTTCGATATGGATGTTAACAATAAATAAGATAGATTCACGGACTGTCTGGAGCAAATCTGAGAGAGCAATTTGGAAAATTAGCTATTTTAGTATGTTTTACATTGTTTTATTTGCAACTCTGTTCTCTTAGTTATTCCTTCTTCATTGAATGAATTTGAATATATAATGAAATGTAAACATTAAAAAGTCTACTATGTTGACCTCAAATGTTTTTATATTGTGGTTCTTTAGAGGCCTTGAAAGTTTTTGAGAGTCAAGCATAGAGCTAACATTTCAGTGTGACAATTTTACCAATTGATCACTATTCTATAGAAGGATTGAAATATAATGCAGTATGTGCCCTTTCAGAAACTGTGAACCTATTTCTTGTAACTAAAGTGGGCCCTTGGTATCCACTGTTGTTTGGTTCCAGGACCCCTCATGGATACCAAAATGTGTGGATACTCAAGTTCCATTAAATGCAGTGGGGTAGTAAAATGGTGTCCCTTATATAAAATGGCAAAATCAAGGTTTGCCTTTTGGAACTCATAGTTTTTGGAATATTTTCAAACCATGGGTGGTTGAATCTGTGGATAAAGAATGCTATGGGAGATCTTCATTAAGATACTGCTTACTGGTATCTTATTATTTATTATCTGCCTGAGAGTCATGGTAGTTCACAACCAGTTTGAAAACAGGTGCAGTTGGCTCTCCATATCCACAGATATTTTATCAACTAATTCAACCATCCAAGGTTTGAAAATATTCCAAAATGATATAAATTCCAAAGAGCAAACCTTGATTTTGCTATTTTATATAAGAGACACCATTTTACTATGCCATCATGTTTAATGGGACTCAAGCATCCTGGAGCCATACCCCAGTGGATACCAAGGGCCTACTGTACAGATAATTTAAAAAAAAAAAAGCATACTATTAAAACATAGTAAACAAATTACAAGAATATATCACTGATAATGTACAGTATCCATCCATTCACCAGCCAGTCAGTTGCTCAATGTCTGCCTGAATAAATGGGTTTTTACTTGCCTGTGGCGGAACAGCAAGGAAAGGACAGTGTCATCTTGGAAAGGAGTTCCATAGTCAGGGAACAGCCAAATAGTGGGGCAGCCATATAGCAGGCGATAGAACTTGCTCCTGAAAAGGTAATTCTGGAGTAGCTAATGAAGTAAAGTACCAACATAAATGTCACTGGTTGAAATTGTTGGCCATCTTTCCATTAGATTAACAGAACATATTATAGAAAAAAATGTTATTTTGCATTCCTCAACAGTAACAAAAATTATAGTATCAATCAGCTGGAAAGACCCATCACATCCTAGTATTCATGTGATTTAAATGTCTTTGGGATATGAGAGGGTTACTCAGGCTGAAGAAGAAATGTTCTGTATTACTTTGCTACCTTGCATTAGTCTTTCATTACAAACTTCACAGTACCACTTGACAATTATAAAACTTGGCTGACATATTAAAAAACTGTTAGTGTTGCTTGGGTAGAGAAGTCCTGTGAGAGAAAGTGGACAATGAAATAAATTGCAACCTTGTCACTTGCTGTTGGGCCATTTGCAGACCTTTCCCTCTTTTTTATACTTCTCCTTCCATTGATTCAAGGGTTCTTTTTCTGTTCTGAGGGCATGTTGAGAAGACATGACAGTTTGTGTTCTTGCAGATCCATAGTGACTCCCCGTACACCTTCCTTCTGAGCTTTCTGACATCAGAGTATTGATGCTGTGGAGTTTCCTTTAGCCTCACAGAGGCAGTTTATCGGGCTGGATCTTGGCCTCTGAAGATAGGACCATGTTATCTACCCTCTGAATGGGGAGATATAAGCAAACCATGCCTGAGGCTATAACACTGCAGGGCTAGGCTTGCCAGACTGGAGGGGTCTCCTCTACTTTAAATGGTGATGCAGAAGAGGGAATTTTAGCTAGTGTTGCTTGTCATTCCACAAGATAACAAGTGGCATTTGCTGAAATTCCTTTCTCTAGACAACCATTTAAAGCATAGGAACCCTACTCAGTTTTTAATCTGGCAGCCTTATTCATACTTGGCCCTTTGTGGGTTTAATTTATCTGTATTCTAAAAATTTGCTTTGTGCATAATTTGGGAGGGATGTTACAGTGGGCCCTTGTTATCTGCTGGATGTTCTAGGACCCCCCCCCCCCCCCGCCATGGATAACAAAATCAGTGGATGCACAAGTCCCATTAAATACAATGAAAAAGGAAAATGTTGTCTCTTATATAAAATGGAAAATTAAGGTTTGCTATTTGGAATTTATACTTTTTTTCGGGGGGGGGGGAGGTATTTTCAAGCCCTGGATGCTTGAATCCATGGATAAAAAATCCGTGGATAAGGAGGGCTGACTGTACCTGCATTTTCTTCAGGTTTGCCTGTATGTTGAATACATTGTAAAATAAGAAAATCCCCAAATTCTCTTGATCAGAAAATGGTCAGGTTTTTTTCAAGTTTTGCTGCTTTCCTAGTTCTGATTCTTTACATTTTTATTCTTTTCTAGTGTGGCAGGCATGGGTTCCTGATCAGAGATCACTTGTATTGTATTTCTTTCTATGTGGTCTGCACTCTGTATCCACAGATTCTTAATCCATGGAGTCAGTCATCCACAGCTTGGAATGTGTGTGTGTATCCGAAAAAAACAAACCTTGAGTTTGCCATTTTATATAAAGGAGAGAGCCACCATGGCATAGTAGTGTGAGTGTTGGATTATGACTCTGGAGACCAGGCTTTTCCCCCAGCTTGGCCATGAAACCTACTGGGTGACTTTGGGCGAGTCACATGCTCTCAGTCTCAAGAGAAGACAATGGCAAACCTCTTCTGAACAAATCTTGCCAAGAAAACTCTGTTAGGTTCACCATATGGTTGTCATAACTCAGAAACCACTTGAAACAAACATGCTCTCATTTCCCCAATTCTGAAAAAACCTTCTCTTGACCCCTCCTCTTTGTCTAGCTATCATCTGATTCCTCTTCTTCCCTTTCTTTCTAAGCTTTTGGAACGGGTTGTTTATTCTTGCTGTCTCAAGTTTCTTGAAGCCAACTCCATTCTTGATCCCTTTCAGTCTGGTTTCCGCCCAAGGCATTCCACAGAGACAGCTCTCACTAAGATCTCAAATGACCTTTTACAGGCCAAGGCTAATGGCCTTTACTCTGTTCTCATCCTTCTTGATCTGTCTGCAGCCTTTGACACGTTGATCACTGTCTTCTAGTTGATATACTTTCTGAGCTTGGGTTCTCAGACTCTGTTCTTGACTGGTTTAGATCTTATTTGTCAGGATGATCTTTTGCAGTGGTCACAGGTGGTCAAACTTCGTCCTCTGTTCCCTTATCTGTTGGAGTTCCCCAGGGCTCTGTTCTGGGTCCCCTTCTGTTTTCTCTTTACACACTGTCCTTAGGTAAACTCATTAGCTCTTTTGGTTTTTCCTACCATCTGTATGCCGATGACACCCAGTTGTATCTTTCCACCCCTGACCTTTCTCCAAGGCTTGAACAGCAAGTTTCGTCTTGTCTCACATTTATCTCGCAGTGGATGCACCATCAGCGTTTGAAGCTCAACATGTCCAAGACGGAGCTTCTTGTCTTTCCTCCTAAGTCCACCCTTCCACACTCCTTTTCTGTCTCTGTGAACAACACTTCTATTCAACCAGTCCAGCAAGCCCGCAGTCTTGGTTTTATCTTTGACTCTTCTCTGTCGTGTATCCCTCAGATCCAGACCACAGCCAAGGCTTGTAGATTCCTTTTGTACAATATTGCAAAATCTGACATTTCTCTCCGACTCTACTGCCAAGATCCGGTCCATGCCTTAGTGATCTCACAACTTGATTACTGTAACATCCTTCTGGCTGGGCTTCCCTTTCTCACCTCCGTGCTTTAATTTCTGTCCAGCATTCAGCTGCACGTTTATCACATCCCCCCCGCTCTGACATATCTCTCCTTGGCTGACATCCCTTCACTGGTCCCCCTCCCTTCCGCATTCAGTATAAGTTCCTGTTCCATGTTTAAAGCCCTCCATGGGCTGGCCCCTCCTTACTTATCGACCTTTCTCCTCACCTTCCTGCCTCCCTGGATGAAGATTAACCATCCATTATGAAGCCAAGCCCTACCTCCAGTCCATCTGCCTTGGTCCAGGTCTTGGAGGTAAGAGAGAACTGCTGGACCTCATCCCCTCCCCACCACTACTCCTTTCTCCTTTTGTCATGTCTTTTTAATTGTAAGCCTGAGGGCAGGGAACCGTCTAATTAAAAGACGGTATGACAGCGCTGTGTAAATTTACAGCGATTTATAATAATAATAATAATAATAATAATAATAATTGAAAGCAAACACCACCACCATTGTATTTAATGGGATTTGACCATCCATGTATTTTGGTATCCATAGGGTAGTGATCCTGGAACTAAACTCTAGTAAATATTTTCTAATATCTAAAATGTACAAAAATATGTAAGATGGCTGTGTCATTTGCCTTTCACAGGTTCCCTCCATATAGAAAGTAAATGCATCAAGGAGGATTATACCCACTTGTCTTGATCCCAGGCTTTGGGGAGCACCAGTATTGCACAGTTGTATGCATGAAGGTGTTTCAAGAAATCAAGAACTTTGCATGATCGTGTGGAGCACCTGTCTGCACAAAGGACAGGCACCCAGTTTTAGACATTTGTTGGTATGACCTGAGGACAAGAGTATGGCCATTGGGATGTAACAACAACAAGGGTGAAGCCATTAGTCACAGCTCTGTTATCTCTCTATGTGTTTGTCTACTTATGGATGCAAGTTCTGAAAGTGGCTATATATAAAGTAGTTTACATTCATATGAATAATAAAACAGTAGAATTCCTTACATGAGATGCTGTTGACCATATTTAAATTTCATGGATTGCTATAATACTGTAAGCTGTGTACTGTCTGTTTTTAGACTTCTACAATTTCATACCAAAAAAAAATCCCAGTTGCAACAGATTAAGTCATGAGTAAGGAACAACATAGTGTGCTAGATGGCTGTCTTGTGCACATACCTAAAACTAAGGGTCCAAACGGACGGGTCAAATGAAGTGGCTTCTGGCCACTTTGGAGGCATGCTGATTAAATGATGCACCAAAGCTGCTCCCCAGTTCTTAAAACTGGCAGTGCTGCTCAGCCCCTGAGTCCACAGTCTGACTTGGGAGCAGGCCGTGTGAACAGCAGGGTTCTGACTGGCTTCTGGTCGGAATGGACTCAGGCTGCTCTTTCATGCCCATCTGTTCCATTCCTAAGTTGTATGGGACTCAGTAGGATAGATGTGCACATGATTGCACTGTGTTTGTCTTATCTTTAATAAAATCATAGAGTTGGAAGAGACCACAAGGGCAATCTAGTCCAACCCTCTGCCATGCCGGCACTCTCAGTCAAAGCTTCTCCAACAGATGGCCATCCAGCCTCTGTTTAAAGACCTCCAAGGAGAGAGAGACCACCACTCTTTACTCCTCTAGGCGGCTGTTTCCTGAGATATTGAGTGCTACAATTTCAGATGTCACATATTTTCCCATGTCATATTGCTAAATCTGATAAAAATATTTCATGGTGTCTGCTGATATTTTACAGTGACATGGAGTAGTGGTACTGGTTAGAGTAAATGTTGACCTGGTTTGCACTGCCAGTGGATATTATCTGTCCCTTAACATCTATAAAATAAATAGTTTGTATTTCACTTGTATGTGCAGCTAGAGTCCTTCATCCTGTTACTTTATGCATATATTGGATACTTCATTCCTTTTCCTTAGTGCTGTTTTGAAATCTGAGTGTTCCAGCTTTCATTTATTTAATGGAAATTTTTTTAAAATATTTTAAATATGTAAACAGGATATATTTGAAAGTGTATGGTAATGACTAGTAGAGTTGCAGAAACTAAACATTTATTGACAGTATAAGCACGCCACCCAGTAATAGCATTCCCAGGGTGACTTACAAACACTAAAACATTAAAATATAGTGAAAATCAATAAAATGGTAAGATGTAACATAAATTGTAAAATGTAACATAAATTGAGCCAGAAAGTAAAATCATAGCTGAAAGTGCACTGCAGACCTGAAATCTGTTGGATTAAAAGTCAGAGAAAATAAAAAAGTGTGAAAAAGGAGAACAAAGAGGACAATAGACTAGCCTCTGTGGAATGTGCATTCAATAACTGGAGTGCCACCATTTAAAAAAAAAATCCCAATTGCTGCATGTCATACTTCACTTGGTGTTGGTGGGGTAGAATAGAAAAGATCTTTTGGTGATTATGATTTTAAGTTTTGAGTTGGTACTTTGGGATTTGTTTAAGTTAGATTTCCATTGGTCCAAGAACTGTACATCAAACTTTGCATAGTTTGTTCTTTCTCCCATTTGTACTGATTGTACCTAAAAAGAAAAAGAAGGAAAGAAAGGGGGGGGGCTCAGTTTATGCATACTGCAGAACAAAGCTTCTCAACTGATTTTAAAACAATATATACAATGGATTGGTACTGTTTGAACATGGGATCAGTTCCTGCCCAGAAAATGACTTTTCTTTTCCTGGTAAATTCAAAATATCAAGTGTGAGATAACAATGATTATGTATGTGAGCGTATTCATGTGCTCACAAAGACATAGTTTAAACCAGTATATAATTGGCTTTCAGCAGAAATAACTTTTCAAGATCTGGAGCAGTTATGTTTGCCACAACTGGCTTGTCCTCTCAAAAGTGTACTGTTTACACCTGATAATTAGTATTGTCACCTGTATGCCTTATTAGCAGTGCAACTTGCTTACCTGGGGCAAGGGGTGAATTTCATCCAGAGGTCATCATCTGAACCTATGAGATGTATCCTTATACTTATTTTTAATATCAAAACTTCTGAAAGAGAGTTGCAAATCCAGACATGCTTTGGCTCTTGTATCCCTTTCAAGAAAATAACACTACCTATGGAGGATAATTACAGTACAGAGTTCTGTTCTTTGCTTTGCCTTCTGTTTACCACTTCTGTATGTGAATGGGCATTTCTGTTTGTTTCCGTTGTTCCCACAATCATTAAGATAAAAACACAACAACTCAAGAACTTACTCTCAAGTTAGGAAGAAGTTAGCAAATTTTTCATTTTCTGAAAAACAAAATCCTTGATGATCTATACTTTCCAAATGCAATACGTATGGCTATTCCCTGTGTGGAGAGGACCATTTGTGTACACCAAGCTGTTAAGGATGACAGCTGTTAAGGTGGTGGCAACCTTAATTCAGCACCAAAAATATATTTAAATGTTCAGGGATTCAAAGCCAGATATTTAAAGAAGCAAGCATTCAAGCCCCTCTGTCTGGCAGGGTGAATCTGTCTGTTTTGCTTTCTTCTACACTTAGTGGGGTTTTTTTGGGGGGGGGGGTCTGGTTCTGTGTTTTCTGGAAAACTTAAGAATTGTTGAGATTTTTAAAAGCTTGTATGAAACTCTTTTTCTCATGAAAGCTGAATAAAATAAAATTATTTTCTATCCCTTAGTAGATTTATTCTCTATCTCATGGGGCAAGGAGTGGTGGAGATGGCTCCCCTTCCTTTGTTTATATCATGCTCCCCACCCCCACCCCCACCCCCACCCTGGTCTGGAACTCAAGGTAACATACAAAAGTTAAAATACATACAGCTTTAAAAGATAGTTTCATCCCAAAATTAAAAATATATAATTAAACAGTCAGCAAAACTGAAATCAATTAAAAGCTTAACCATTAAAAAGAACAAAAATGAAGATAAACAACATAGCACATGAAAGACTTTTCTTCCTGAGCAGTTAGCCTTCAAAGGTCAGCTGAAACAAAAATGTCTTCACGTGCCTATAAAAGGATAGCAAGGAAGGTCTGTCTAGGAAGGGAGTTCTAGAGCCTTGGAAGAAACCACTGAGACTTCCTTCCATGTTTCCTTATTAGGGTGGTGGGACAAAGAGGAGGACCTCTCTGGAAACTCAAGACATGGACAGGCTCATATAGGGAGTCTATAGATAACCTGGGTCTGAATTGTATATAACCAGTACTTTGAATTGTGCCTGGAAATCCACTGGCGGCATTGGAGCTGTTGCAAGGAGGGAGTTGCATGGCCCCTGTAGCCAGCCCCAGTTAACAAACTGACTAGTTTTATGGACCAGTAGAAGTTTTCAAACAGTCTCCAATGGCAGCCCCACATAGAGCATGTTAACAGTAATCTAAACAAGATGTGACAGAGGCTGAATCTGCACTGTAGTGCAGATCCAGGTTAAGATGTGTCATTGTGGCCACTTGATTTGATTTCCAAAATGGTAGTATGTGGTTGTCTTAAAACATGAATGTTTGTTGCGGGAGACTTCAGTTCAGGACAGCTGTTACAACTGTTGTAGTTAATCTTATTAATATTCCAAGCAGGGAAGGAAGCAACTGTCTTCTCACTATCCATACACATTTCAGGGCAAGATGTTAAACTAAGAGTTTGCTTGCTGTTGAAAATACAATAGCAAAGTCATGGTTTTATTATGTACATGAAAGAATGAATGTTGGGTGTATTCATTAAAGTCTGATATAATGATTGTGGCCTTTGCTTTTCTGTGTACTTTTCTGTATAGTTGGTGTGGCTTGGGCTTTGCCAGAGTAAAATATTAGAGAAGCTGCTTTATTTGAGAGCATTTCATCTGCCTGATAGCCCTACAGCTACATAGCTTGGCAGCTTTGAAGATTTAGAAGGCATCTCTTTCAAATACATGTTACACCATGATGAGTTGGAAGTGACCGTTACTAACTTTTATTTGGCTGTAATGCATTTATTAATGACAATAAAAATACTAGATGGAAAGATGGTTGTAATGGTGAAGGACCTCTAGGATAAATGCACTGTTAAGCTACAAGGGCAGCTGCTTATTATTTTTGTAGCTTGGCTTTCCAGTTTCCAAGGCTTGATCTGTTACTTCATGGAAGCAACATCTTTCAGTTATGCCATTCCTCTTCTTTCCTTGTCCTGAGTGTTAGTGCGCCATGCTGTGAATTGGTTTATTCTATAAAAATCTGTCGTTGCAAAATGGCTCCATTTCTTTTCTGTGTGTAATGTCAGTAAGTATATCTGATCAAAAGGTTTCTGTGTAAAGGTTATAAAATGTGTATTTACCTGACCTGTTCATCTGCAATTATCTTTAATCTGATTCTTTGCTGGTCTCTCAGGTAAATAGAGCTTTAGTTGTTCTTCAGGGCCTATTATTTGCCTTATTAAGTGTCTGTTTTGGCACGTTAGTTATTTACCTGATTGGACTAATGGATACAGAGGAGAAGTTGGTATCTGTCATGCAAATAAACCCTAATGCTCACAGGCAATTGGTCTGCCTGTTTTTGTGTTTTGGTATATGTCTCTCCTGCTCTCTGTAGGAAGGAATCAATAATGTACATGCCAATAGAAGACAGGTCAAAGGTTCTGCAGTCATACTGTAGGCCAGCAAAGTATGGCCATTGATGTCAGGGACTGGCAGAGTTTCTCCTCCAATGTGCCATGGACCAGCATCATATTTGTATCCATTGGCTCTAACTATTTCTCTCTTTCCTGGAAACTCACCACAGACCAACAGACAGTGGCTTGCAGACCGAAGTCAGTCCATGGACCATTCTTTGAGTAGCACTTCTGTTGCCAACCTCTATCAACAAGGGTGAGGAAAGATGCTAGCATTTAGCTACCAAATCACTTTGTCTTAAATCTAATTGCCAATCCCAGCTAAAGCAGACCTCGTGAATTCATGGGAAATTGTTAAATCAACATTTAAGTTCAATTGAGTCAAAGAGCATACCCAAGGTGGGACTGACTGTTGGATTTTATACTTTTCTCCCTTTTGGGATGGTTTGTATGACAAGATAAAACCAAATGAAAAGCTGTGAATTTTGATATTTAGTATATAATGTATGTGAATGTGAGTATAGATGATCCACTGCTGTAGGGCATAGCAAGTGTAATCTGCTTTTGTTTAATGTGTGCCTAGTCTAAAACATAGATGTATTAGAGATAAACCAGTTCTACAATCTTTAGTGTTCTAAAAGTGTTAGTTTCTATATTGTGAGTTTGAGGACTCAACATGTGAGGCCATGAAATACAAGGATGCTTTTAATCTGTGTTCAGTATTCCATTGCACAGTATTACTGGAAACTACCTAGTTTATCGCATTACACTCCTAAAACATTGCTAGTCCACTTTAACTGCTCTGACGGTTTCCTGTTGCATTTTGGGATTTGTAGTTCAGTGAGGTCTAAGAACTCTTTGGCTGAGAATTCTAAATGCCCCTTCCTAAACTGCAAGTCCCAAAATGCAACAGGAGGCAGCCAGAGTAGTTAAAGTGAATAAGCAACATTTTAAGAGTGCAATGCGATAATCTCCTGTAGTGCAACAGCCTTATCTTTGGGCTAAGTTTAGGAAGTATAGTTTCCAGTGTAAGGGAATAATAGTGTTGGTGTATTCTGCACTAGTCAGGCCTCATCAGGAGGTCTGACTGTGTTCAGTTCTAGGCAACTAATTTTTAGGAAGGATATAGAACAGGTTCAGAGGAGGGCAACAAGGAAGTTGGAACAGGCTCAGAGGAGGGCAACAAGGATAATAAGAGGTATGGAGAACAAAACATGAGGAATGGTTGAACAAGTTAGGTATGTTCAGCTTGGTGAAGAGAATAGTAAAGAGTGACATGATTGCACTCTTTAAATACTTCAGGGGTGTCACAGAGAGAAGGGAGGAGACATGTTTTCTGCTGCCACAAATGATAGAACTAGGTCATAGAATCAGAGTTTGAAGATACCACTAGGACCATACAGTCCAAACTCCTGCCATGCAGGAATACACAAAAAAAGCACTTTTGATTGATGACAATCCAGCCTCTGTTTAAAAACCTCAGAAGAAGAAGATTCAGTGTGTTCTACTATTGAACCGCTCTTACCATCAGGAAGTTCTTCCTGATGTTGAGGTGGAGTCTCATTTCCTGTAGCTTGAATCCATTACTCTGTGTCCTAGGGTCTGGAGCAACAGAAAACAATCTTGCCCCATCTTCAATATGATATCCCTTCAAATATTTAAACATGACTGTCATGTCACACCTTAACCTTCACTTCTCCAGGCTAAATGTACCCAATCCTCATAGGGCATGGTTTCCAGACCTTTAACTATTTTGGTTGCCCTCTTCTGGGCACTCTCCTTCTTCCGTCTTAAACTGTGGTGCCCAGAATTGTACACAATATTCCAGGTGAGGTCTGACCAAACCAGAACAAAGTGGTACTAGCACTTTCTGTCATGCCCAGCCTGGAAGATGGCTTGGAGGACTCAGAGGATGAGCTAGAGCCTCTGGGATCTGAACCTATAATGGAGGAGCCAGAGCCCCAGGGGCTTGAACCTGTAATGGAGGAGCCAGAGGCTGGCCCTAGTTCTGCTGGAGCAGAGTCTATGGCCCCTCCAGAGGTTCAGCAGTCAAGTTTGCCTGGTGCCGAGGCTGTGGACATGGAGGAGGATCTGGGCAGTGTGCCTACCTTCAATGAGAGTCGAGCAGAAAGAGAGGGCCTTCGAAGATCTCGGAGGCTTTATCAGAAGCGTCTTCGTAATCAGGCACAGCTGAAGGCCAGCTCCTTGCCTTCTTAAGCACCTGGAGCATGTGTGGTTCTTTGCCAGTGGATATCTGACTGTTTTAGGGGAAAGACTCTGTCTCTGGCTCCTTTGCTTCTTGTCTTGAATACCCGGAAACCTTGACCTTGGACTGCTTCATCGACCTGCCTATCTGTTACCCTGAACCTCGGACCGTCTGACAATTCTCTTGGTAATCCCTTTTGGTAAAGCTACTGCAACTCTCTAGGACTGTGTAGCTTACACTGACTTTGCTGTGCTGGGAGGGGGTTTTTTGTTTGAGAACTAGCTGCCTTATCAGCCCTTTGGCTGCTTTCCCGTACACTTTCCTTGATCTAGACACTATACTCTTATTGATGCAGCCTAGAATTGTATTCATTTTCTTAGTTGCTGCATCACACTCCTGAGTCATGTTCAGACTCTTAGATCCCTTTCCTATGTACTGGTGTCAAACCAGGTGTCGCCCATCCTATATCTATGCATTTAATTTTTACTGTCCAAGTTTAGTATCCTACATTTCTCCCTGTTGAAATTCATTTTGTTAGTTGTGACCCAGCTTTCTAATCTGTTATGTTCAATTTGAATTTTGATCCTTCCCTCTGGGATATTAGCTACCCCTTCTAATTTAGTGTCATCTGCTCCATTTTCTTTAGGTGGAGCACTGTTCTCCTTTACAGAGAAGACCAAGGCAAAGAAGGTGTTGAGTAATTCTGCCTTTTCTCTGTTCCCTGTTAGCATCTCACCATCTTCTCCACACAGTGTCCCTACTATTTCCTTGTTCTTGCTTTTGCTACAAAAATAACAAAAAAAAGCCCTTTTTGTTGTTTTTAACTTTTCTAGCAAGCCTGAGCTCATTCTGTGCTTTAGTATTTCTGACTTCCTACCTACATGAGCTGGTTATTTGTTTGAATTCTTCTTTGGTGATTTCCTCCTTTTTCCATTTTTAAAAAACATGTCTTAGCTCAGTTGAAAGTTCTGTAGATATCCATCCTGGTTTCTTTACAGTTCCCACTCCTCACTGGAACTGTTTGAAACTGTGCCTTCAGTATTTCACTTTTAAGAAACCCATCCCTCATAAACCTTCCTTCTCTATTAGTACTCCTGATCATGGGATCATCCTCAGTATTTTCCCAATTGGAAAAAGCTTTCTTAAAACCTAGAATGCATGGCTTCCTCTTTCCATTGTGTAACAAACTCCAGAACATGGTCACTCCCACCTAAGGATCCTGCCATTTCCACCTTATTAACTAGATCATCCTTGTTGGTTAGGAGTGGATCTAAAATAGCTGATCCCCTAGTTTCCACTTCCATGTTCTGGACAATGAAATTGTCTGCAAGGCAAGTGATGAATTTGTAGGACCTTAAATTTTTGGCAAAGTGACTTCCAACAAATATCAGGAAAGTTGAAATCTCCCATTGCTATTAAATCTCTCTGAATGTGTGGTCATCTGTTCAAAGAGGGTATCATCCAAGTTCTCATTTTGGCTAGAAGGTCTGTAGTAGGACCCCCCCCCCCAGCAATCTCTGTTGTTTCTCTCCCTCTTAACTTTTATCTGGATGCTCTCAACTTGGCTTCCAGGATTTAAGACATGGATCTATTTGTAGGTGTATCATCTTTAATGTCTAATGCAACTCCACCTCCCTTCCTGTTTGGTCTATTTCTCTGAAATAGGTTATACCTCTCTTTTACTATACTACCTCTCTATTGCCATACATTTTTCATTGTTCTTATTTGGTTTGCATTTTTTTTTTGGTTTTTTTGCTATTTATTGCTATTGTGATTTGTTATGTTATTATTGTTATTGTTAATTGTTATGTATTTTCTTTACTGTTGTAACTCGCCTTGATTCTTCATGATTGAGCGGGCTATAAATTATTATTATTATTATTATTATTATTATTATTTTCTAATAATGAGACTCATCCCACCAGGTTTCGATGGCACCTATTAGATCATATTTGATTTGCTGTGTTAGAAGTTCAGGTTCATCCTGTTTATTTCCCATGCTCTGTGCGTTAGTATAGAGACACCTAAGACCATGGGCCATTTTAATGGTTTGAAGCTGCAGGAGGATAATTTCAGTTGAACTTTAGTAGGAGCATCTCAACAGTAAGAGTTGTTTGACAGTAGAACCAATTATCTAGAGAGGTGGTGGGGTTTCTTTCTCTGAATGTCTTACTGATTGAATTTATATTCTGCTTGTCTTCTCAGATGGGATCATCTTGCCTTCCTTCCATGCAACTCAGTTTTACAGGCATGATCTGTACTTCTGTACTTTGAATTCTTCAAATTGAGTAATGCTGAGAAAAAATGGCTTCAGTTGGACAATACTGAGAAAAAAGGAGCCCTGGTGGCTATGGGTGTGCCGCCATCCCTCTGAGTGAGCGTGGCTCCACGAGGGTCCATGGTTCAGTCTCTAACAAACACACATGCATGGAAGAATGCTTTAACAACTTTAAATCAACTTTAAGTGCAAGTAAACAAACAAGTCTTCCATCAGACAGGATTGAAACAGATATTCTTGTTGACTCTTACTGCCTCCCACCTTGCACAGGTTTATGGCTTGCTTAGAAGCAGTTCTTTGCCACTTCCCAATCAGCTTTCTCCAAAATAGCAGGTCCAGGTCCATGCTCCCATCTCTGCCCTCTTACATGCCACCAGGTTCCCTCTAAGTTGTCTCCACTAGAGGGCCCCTTGTTGGGTTGAGGAGCTATGTACCAAGAGCCCAGTTCCCCTTCCCAGTGGGGTCTTGCAACAGCACCTCAGTATGGGGTCCCACTGGGGGTCTACCACAACCTCTCTGTAGGGCAACCGGTGAGCCCACTCTTCCTGGACTCCTTGTTACTCTAGCTTCCCCTTCCACATCCACCTCTCCACACCTTCTTCTGTGTCCCCTCCTCACGTCCACCTAACCCTCCACCTTTATACCTCTCCTCTCTGGCTCCACCTCCTCTCCTTCTCTTCCTCCAGGGTCTTCCTGCCCGCCTTGTTGGATCCTCAGTTCTTCCAACCTGCCTTCTGTTTCTTCCCAGGACCCCGACTCGTGCTCCAGGTGCAAGAGCTCTTCTCTTCTCTTGTCGTCCCCCTCTATATACCACCTGACCAATCCAAAGCCCATCCACTGCTTGGTTACAATGGCGTAGTGGTTAAATGCCTGTACTGCAATCACTCCCTTACAAACCACAAGGTTGTGAGTTCAGTACCAGCCAGGGGCTCAGGGTTGACTCAGCCTGGCACCCTTCCGAGGTCGCTTGTTGGGGGCAATTAGCTTACATGTTGTAAACTATTTAGGGAGTAAGTGCACTGATAAATAGAATAGAAATATACTTGCTATTGCTGTAGTTGAGTGTGGTTGAAATTGCATCTCTCATTTATATCCAGCACACTGTCCTCTTGGCCTATATACCATGAAGGCACCAGATCACATCTGATCTTGGAAGCTAAGCAATGTCAGGCTATAAGGAACACACAACTCCCCTGTTGTAACAGCTCCAATGGCGGCATGTCTGTATCTGGGGACAGTTCAGAGTGCTGGTCATGACTTATACAGCCCTACGCCGCTAAAATCCAGGTTACAGTGTTTTCAAGTGTTTTACTCCAAGTCTCAAATCAAGCCTCATGTTTCTATCTTCAAGTCTTAAGTCAAGTCTCAAGTTGTTTCAATATAACTTCCAAGTCAAGTCTCAAGTCAGGTCTCAATTCTGGGAGTCAACTTTAACAACAACAACAACAAAAAAGAGGTGGGGCTCATTTCTCAGAGGAAAACAGCAAACGCATTAGGTAGTGGGCTTCAGGTCTAATCAACAGCCTATACCTGAATCACATTGGAGGAGCCTTCTAAAGCTTTTCAGAAGGTTTAGAAGGATCCTTTCTCCTCAAGGCCATTGCCTAATACTTTTGCTGTTTCCCTCTGAGAAAGGTGTGCTGTGCTCTGGGGGTAGGTCTTGCCTGCAACTCAAAGTGAATGAAACTAGCAAGCTGGTCGCCAAATGTACAGTGCGCCCATGTCACATGTGGGCGTCTTTTATGCAGCTTTAAGCTTACACTGAAAGCCATGCAACAGAAACAAAATGGCGCATGCACCTATGGTGTGTGCACCGCAACATACCGCACTGCATGCACAAGCCCCATTATTGTCAATGGGGCTTGAGCATACGCGCTATTTGCTTTATGCAGAGGGGTCCGGAACGGATCCCCGCATGAAGCAAGGGTGCACTGTATATAGAAATTGTGAGTTGAAATCAGTCAGTGTGTAATTTATGGCTGAGTTGAATCATTGAAGCGACTTGAGTCTGAGTCAGTCATATTGAGTTTACATCACTGCCCGTGTTACCTGAAGGACTGTATCCTTCTATACAAACCTGCTTATGTTTTGAGAACTTCTGTCATGGTCTTTCTCTTTGTCCCACCACCCTCTTAGGTACATCTGGTTGGATCATGAGAAAAGACCTTCTCTATGACTGCTTCCAGACTTTGGAACTTCCTTCTCAAAGTGGTTGGACTAGCTTTATCCTTGCTGTATTTCTTCAGGCAGGCAAAGATCTTTTTTTATTCCAGCAGGCCTTTGAAAATTATTATTTTTAGAGGAAATGAGTCTTCTATAATGTGCTGGACTTCTTGTTTTGTAAATGGTTTATGTTTTCAACTGATGTTAATTTTGATATTTGAATTGTTCTTTTTTTTTTTTAAACTCTTGTGTACTCTGTATGTTTAACTATGTCTGTTTAAACTGTGGAAAGCTGCCTTGAGTGCCAGACTGGGAAAAAGGTGGGAAAGTAATACCAATGTTAGTACTAATACTAGAGTGGGGGACTGACCAGGAATACCAAGTGCTGTAGGCTGTTTTTCAAAGGAAGGCATTCGCAGGCTACCTCTTGAATACTACTGGACAAGAAAATCTTATCTGATTTATGGGGTGGCCTCAGAGCCACAGGTGACTTGACATGCGGTCTGCTGTAACAACCTGATTCTAATCACTGTCTGTACAAGGCCAGTAGTTTGTTCATAACCGTGATCCTTGTCTTCTTGTGCCCTGGCACTCAATCTGTTCTCCTTTGGTTGGCAAATTGAAACAGTTTTTGGTGTTTTTATTTTGTTTTGTTTTTTGGTGCGAGCTGATATCAAGCTGGTGTGGTAGGAGGTGTTTAAAGTATTTCATTCTATCATTCTGATGCTGTTTTATTCAGACTGTTTGACATTTTAGTCATCTAATGTAATGTGTTACTATTTTAAACTATTTTTGTTAGAATATATATGTTTTAAAGAAGTATTTGGTTTGCAAGATCTACTTTCTAGCTCTCCACCCATATAGGAAGTGGGGCTTGTATTTCCATTATAAGAGTAAAGTGAAATATGTGTTTGTGAAGTAATACTAGATTCTTTTTCTTTCCCTCCAAAAAGGTGTTCAATGGTAGCACTTCTCTCAACCACAGCAACAAGGCTTCGCCTCTGGCTACTCCCAAGATCAAGGGATACACTGCACTTCTTTTTGCTGTTTGGAGTTTTCCAGGGGTACAGCTCCACTACAACCGGGAAACTGGCGTCTCACGGCTTTGCTTCCATGGCAGCAATGTCATCCTTCCCCCCCCCAGAGGTATCACTACTTCCTAGTGCTGGATTTTGAGGCCACATGTGACAAGCCGCAGATCCATCCCCAGGTAATAACAGTATTCTGTTTGTCTGTCCTTAAGAGACTTCCTGGAAGAGTAGTAGTTGTGGGTGGGGGCAAGGAGAAGGAGCTGGTGGAGCTCTCATCTTTCTGGAGTCGTTATCAGTTCTTATCTCCTCTGAAGGCTGGTTATTGTTCCCATTTTATAGGTGGATATGACGTTTGAGAACCCAGGATGATCCCAGAGTTGTGTGGGTGAAACTGAATTTGAATTCAGATGGAACAGACTGGCCCATATAAATGTTTGTAAGTGTGTGAGCGTGTGTGTATGTGGGTGGGGAGAGTGGCTGAGAGGGAGATGCTGAGTGGATTAAGAACACAGATCACAGATCTCAGCTTGGTCAAGGGATCATGATTAGTTTTGCTTAAAATTAGAAAGTGACTACCACATAAAGGTATTTGGGGGGGGGGGGAAATTAAGATTACTTCTGTCTTTCAAAATAATAAAAATAAAAGCCAGTAGTAATACCAGTGGCATTCCCAGCCCAGGTGTCATCACCAAGTTGGTGGGGGGCGGAGCTTATGAGGGTGGGACCAAAAAGGCCGCCTCCCTCTCATGCCTTCTGAGTCCAGCATGACTCAGAGGCAGGCTCACCACCCTCCCCCATGCCTTTCGAGTCCAGGAGGGACTTGGAAGGCAGCTAGGGGGTGATGGCAGCTTGCTGATCCTCCTCCTCTGTTTTGGCCTTTCTCCCCAGAGAGAAAGCACAGGACAGAGTAGGCTGTAAGGGGCCCGTGCGCCCCTCCTTGCCCCTCCTGCCCCAAAGGGAGAAGAGAGTCCAACCGGGTGTCACCCCCCTTCTTAGTGTCACCCGGTGCGGTCCTGTGTAATACATTTTTTGTGTCTTGAGTTTATAGAAGCTGCTTGAAGCCACCAAGAGCATGCAGTGACAGTGATGGATTTGAGACAGCTATGGACTTTGAACCTGATTCTGCAGGGCAAGAATGGGAAGCCTGTACTAAAAAAAACTCTTTGAGGTTTACAACTCTTGTAAGCCCTAGCCAGGCGTGGTCTGGTTTGAGGAGAATTTAATCTAGTAACATTAGGAAGTCCACACATTCTCCACCCCTTCTCTGAGAGGAGTGTAACTGCCTCAAGAATAAAATGAATACACTTAACAGTACGTATGAACTTTCTGCATCCAGTATCTGCCTAGTCTGTGTACTATCTCAATTTTTGACCTTCACTAGTCCCTTATCCTGTCTAACTTTATTTGGGGATGTCAATTGCTTTATCTCCATTAGATAAAAAGAAGAGGTAGTCTGGCTCTTATTTGCATATTGGTGACATCAGGCCTCACATCCATAGTTAAAGTTTCCTTATGGGTTCCTGTACATGAAGAACATGAACATGGCCTTGGGATACAATTGTTGTTGGGCAGAACAATAATCCCCCAATATCACATTTTTGAAATTGGCTACCCAAGTAGAAATGGAACTACTACAATACACTGTCCCACATCCCACTTCAAACAGCATATCCAGAAGACTGCTGTTCACATTGAAGGTTACTAAGAGGTTCAAGGGAACCAACAAGATGGCAACCCTCCCATCCCTCTTTCATCACAAGCTATCTCATAGGGTGAATTAGGCAGATTTTATTCCATATCTACACCTGAATTTAGTTTGGAAAAGAACTAAAAAATTTGTTTCATTCAAGTGTCCCTTGAATTAATTGATCAATGATCACAAGCACCTTGCTCAGGAAGGGAATGTTGAAAACTAGTTTATAGTTGTTTTCATTCTTGGAGTCCAGGTAAGAGTTCTACTGGATATCTTGTTCACTGCTTTCTTTAAAGAGGCTGGTAATCTCCCCCCACCCCAAAAGAAGATTTGCAGTGTGCCTACTTCATATGTGAGTGTGCTATACACGGCTGAAAGCTGAAAGCCGTGCAACGGAAGAGGCAATGTCGTGTGTGCCTGTGGCGTGTGCACTGTGCCGCGCCGTATGCACAAGCCTCATTGTTTTCAATGGGGCTCAAGCATATGTGGTATTTGTCTTACGTAGGGGGTGGGTGGGTCCGGAACGAATACCCCACATAAGGGAAGGGCACATTGTACATTGTCCTGGATCCAGCCAAATTTTGCCTTGCTGTTATATGTAAAAAGTCAAGAGGAGTAAGCATAGAAGTGGTTAATGAAGAATGAAAATGGCAGATTGGAACCCAATAGGTCAGGGTTTTCTACAGGAAAATGAAATAAAAGGAGAGTTTCACTTACTGAATTTTTGCTTGCCACACACTGTGAAAAGCACTCTTGGGCTGGTGGGGCACAGCAGAACAAAATTGGCATAAAACTTTGATATAGTTTGTGAAAGCCTACCAAATGATGGGTTTTGGGGAGTCTGATACTCTACTTCAAGCATTCCTGCCCTTCTCTGCTAAGAAAGCATTGATCCAGAACAAGACTAATCTCTATGATAATGAGTTTCTTATTCTTTTTTTTAACCTGTACACTTCTCAGTGAGCATAACCAAGTCCCTTAAAGTGCAAGTAAGTCAACATTGTGTGCGAATATGCAGTCCTGCTTGTTGGATTCTGTAGAAAATCTGGTTTACAACACCTCAGGATATCAACTTCGCCTTTGTGCATTTGTTTCACTTAGCTGGTAATTTAGAAACTTAATGGTATTTGTATCACTCTGAAAGGAAACTTCCAGCTGTTCTGGCCCTGTGGGTGATTCTTGATTGCGCAGTTGCCCTTGTGACAATTGTCCTTGAACTGCCAATGTAGAAAGCTTCTGGGGAAATACCTCTGAAACTGCATTGGTTTTGGGTTTAGATTTCTGAATCTAAACCTCTGTCTTGCGAGTCCTAAACATTTTACAGCCAAACAAACATAGAACAATCTTCAGGAAGAAAAAATACACAACAGTCAAACTGGTTTATGTTCTTGTTGGTTTGTTTAATTCATTCTTTTAAAAACTGTTTCCCCTCTTCTTTGTGGTGAAACGATTTTGGAAGCGGATGGTGGAAGGTAAAAGGACACTTGAAGTGTTGGGACCCATTGTAGTGCATGCATACTTAGAAAAGTTTATCAATTCTCTGAAAATCATGGAGATATTTCCATTCTTTCCTACACAGTGTACATTTTCCTCTTAGTTTTTTCCCCCTCTTCTAAATGTGGGTAGTGCACATTAATTTTCCAGCCTTTTCACAGTTTTGCAGGCCAAGAATATTAATTTAAAAATTAAAGGAGATGCTCAGGATATTGCATATGTTGTTATATATTATGTGTCGTTGGTTTCTGTGCTATTATGGCTATGAACATCTTCAGTCTTGCTGTTCAGATTTTTAAATCAGAATGGGATGCTAAGTAAAAATGAACTTCTTGGTCAGCATAGTAATGAATATTCAGAATTGTGAATTTCTATGGAGCCCTGTAATGTGCCTGTCTTAATTCAGGCTTGAACTCCAGAATTTGAGTCAATATGGTTAAGTCAGGACACTTCCTTGAACTGAAAGGTAGGCTTTCCGCCATGTATTAAAAATCAAAAGCATTTTCAGTTCATCTCCCCTCCCTAAATAATTTAGAATCTGATATAACAACAGTGCTTATTTGTACAGGAGTACTGGAGGGAACCCAGCCCCATTATCTCTCGTGATACCCTCCTTTTTAAGTAGGCTACTGGGATAGAGAGGAAGATGTAGACTTTATTAATTGTATTTATTTGCTTATTTATTTAATTTATATCCTGCCTTTCTCCTCACATGGGATCCAGTATGGCCTAGAACATTAAAAAGCACAATACAATTAAAAAAAATAGTTAATACAAAACTTAAAGCACAAAACCTAAATCTCTATTTTAAAAAACACCCCCCTAAAAAAAAGCATTGTCTGCTACATACACTTAAAACAAAAGCTTCCTTAAATTAAAAAAAATAATATTTACATGCTGGCGGAAAGATAACAGGAAGAGGCCAGCCAGACCTCCGGGTAAGAAAGTTCCATCACTTGGGAGCAGCCTTTGAGAAGGCTCTCTCTTGTGTCCTCACCAGATTCTTACTGGACTGATAAGTTCATGTATTAAACCTCTCCGTCACCCCTCTCCCAGTAATTTGGTTCAGTCTGGGACACAAATATTTTAGGACTATGCAGTCTGGTGTTAGTTATCTTGAAGATGTGCCTGCCTTTGTAGAGTAAAACAACAACAACAACAACAACAACAACAGCAACAACCTGCCAGATCTCCTGCTATCTTGATGGTATGTGGGGGACTGCAGTTGATTTTTATTAGTAATGTCTTAACTTTTCTCTGGCTATTTCCAGTGTGCCCAACCTCAGGTGCAAAAACCTGTCAACGCAGTAAATTGACTGCTATGTCTCTGGATATAGGCTTGGTCTCTGTGCATTTTGATGCAAACCATGATGCATATAGAGCTAGTTTACAGCTAGCAGTAAAAATGGAGCATGAGTAGAATATGATTACTATGACTTTAAGGAGCTGTGACCCCCAAGTCCTTGCTGTGGAATGCAACAATATGTGCTGTTGTACCTCGGCTATATATTTTCCAGAGAAGATAGTGCATTAAGGCTGAATGTTATTCAATTGGACCTTTTCATCAACTGTGTCAGGGCTCACCATGCATTTCTGTGCCCAGGGCTGTCATGTTGTCTCTCTGTAAGAAACTGTACAGGCACTAAAGATACTGCAATAAAAACATCTTACTAAAAAAGAAAACTTGTTTTTATGTTGAAGTTATATTTCTAGTCTGATGTGCATTTAATGTGAACCTAGAGAGGTTGCATTGGATAGCAAGCTATGTGCAGAGTGCCTGCTGAAAATGATGTAAGAGGTAAAGAGCTGAATTTCAGAACATTGGACCAAGCATGGATTGAGGAGCAGAAACCCCCAAACTAACTGGTATCTGACCCTGCAAATTTCCAAATGTGGGTTATACACCAGGATGTGTCTAGTTTTTTATTAGAAAAAAAACCCAGCGCCTTGAAAAATAGGATAAAATGAATGAAAATGTAGAATGAAAACCAGAAAGTGCATTGCATTAAGAAAGCTTTCTGTGATATCATTGATACCCACCGATCTATTTTGGAGCTTCACTGCTCTAAGGAAGCTTTGATGATGATCTTCTTTTGACTTTCTTGCTGACAGATGATTATATACACATTTTTGCCACTTTATGTACATGTAAAGGGTAAATAGAGACACCCCCTCTATTCCTGGTTCACTTGCCTAAGTATGTAAATTTAAGGACATGTAATGTGTTCCCCTGCTGGTCATAGAGCATCCCATTCTTGGTTAAAATTTCCCTTTGATTTCTTGGCTCTTGTGAAAGAGGTCTCTTGTTCTTCCTTTTATTTTTGGTTGCCATTTTCTATTCCTTTGCACTGAATATTATAGTAGTTTTCCTTGGTCCTGCTCTGAAGAGGTGCATGAAAGGTTCTGACTCTATTCCTGTTCCCTTTTAATTTTGCTTTTCATCTGTCCTTAATTGCGCAGTGTGTTTAATCTGTTCTCCATTGAGGCTTCTTTTCCTTTTTGGCTGCAGATAATCTCTTTTTGTATTACTTCATGACAGTGTCCCTGGCTTCAGTCCAGAGTTCTGCTCCTGAACAGTTAGGCTTGATAGTGAAAATCTATTTTTCACATCATCTTTACATTCTATTGGAGTGTTCTTCAGGTTGTATTTTGGCAGGATGGTTGATTTAGTGTTCTTTAGATTTACTCTAATATTTGATATTAGCAGTTCATGGTCAGTGCCACAATATGCTTCTTGTCTTGTTTTTGCAGAGACAGTGGAGAGTCTCCATCTTCTGCTTCTAATTATATAGTCTATTTGATTTCTATATTGGCCACCAGGTGATGTCCATGTATACGGTTGCTTCTTTCATTGCTTGAAGAATGTATTTACGATGAACAAACTGTTAGCCTCCCAGAATTAAGGACAATACCACACTACACTCTTATAGTGCTATTATTCCACTCTTACTGCTATGGCTGCCTGCTGTGGAATCCTGGGATTTACAGTCAAGGGAAAGGCTTTTAGAATTCTCTGGTCAGAGTGCTCTTAGGCGGCCTCACTAAACTGCAAACCCCAGAATGTCACAGGAGGCAGCCACAGCAGTGAAAGTAGAATAATAGCACTATAACAGTATACTGAAGTATTGTCCTTAATCAGTCACTCTCCTGCTATTTTCCTTGGTCCTAAGCCATTTTTTCCTACAATCTTTGATTCTGCTGTTTCCAATTTTTGCATTCCAATCGCCTGGGACAACCAGCATGTCTTGTTTTGGTGTGTCATCAATTTGTCCTGGACTCTAGCATAGAATCTTACATTTTGTCCTTCTGCCACTGTCCTTGGAACATAAACTTGGATTATGGTATTACAGTGGTACCTCGGGATACGAAATACCCAGGTTACGAAATTTTCGGGATACGAAAAAATCCCATAGGGAATTATTGTTTCGGGTTACGAATGTTTTTACGGGTTACGAAAAAACTTTTGGTGCTTTTTTCGGCTTTTTCGCACGGAATCGCGGCTTTTCTCCATTAGCGCCTATGGCAATTCGGCTTACGAAGGCTTTTCGGGTTACGAAAGCGGCCGCGTTACGAATTAATTTCGTAACCCGAGGCACCACTGTATTGAAGGGTTTTCCCTGAAGTCTTATTGACATTATTCGGTCAAACTTTTTATTATATCCTTGGACTGCTTTTGCTACATCTTTCCTCACTATTAAAGCCACTCCATTTCTTCTTTGATTTTTATGTGCTAAGTATTTATCTGACTCAAAATACTCATTCCTATCAACTTTAACACATTCACCCTAAATATTGCTATATTTATATTTTGCATTTCCAGCTGTACTGTGTCTTCCCCTGATTTATGGTTTTCACATTCCATGTTATAGTTATGTGTAGCTTCAGACTTTCCATTCACCTCAGACCATCAACAGCTGAATGTACTTTCAGCTTGAGTCCAGTTGCATCGTTAGCTACAGCACTACTACAGCTGTTCTCTTCTGTACGCCAGTAGCTCACTGAGTGCCATCCAACCTGTGAGTGTCATCTCTTGTTTCATTTTGGATGGTCTCATTGTAGTGTTTTCATGGTAAAAGACCCATTAAAAAGGGATTTGCTGTGGCTCCTTCTACGCAGTACTGTTAGCTATGGTGTCACTGATGTTGCCTCAGAGAAATCCTTTGCCACTGTCACCTCCCACTACAACTGCTGCCTAGTAACTGTTTGGCACATATAGTCTGGTTCTTCAGCAAAAGCCTAATTTGACATGGGAGACTTTACCAGCAGCACTTCTGCCCTCAGCATAGCGTGTAGCCTTACAGGGGCACACAATTCAGTCACTGTGGGATCCTTGGTGAGGTGGCTATGGTTTCTTTTTGTTGTTTGCCTTCAAATTGTTTCTGACTAATGGCGACCCTGAGGCGAACCTATCATGGGGTTTTCTTAGGATATTTCTTCACAGGGTTTTTTCCATTGCCATCCTCTAAGGCTGAGAAAGCGTCACTTGCCCAAGGTCACCCAATGAAGAGGAAGAGGAAGTGTACTATGGCCATCTTGGGTAAAAGCAAGCGATGATCTTCCATTGTTTTTGAATCCACTTACTTTATTTATTCATTGAGTTGTGAAATGTATATACCACTTGCTTTTTAAGTGTTGTTTTCTTAAAAACACCTTACTTAACTACTTTTCTATGTTCTAAATACTTAAAAATCTAAGATTTTTGCTTCTCTTGGCCCCTGAGTCTTAGCTGATGTGTCCTGATGGTGGTGTTAAGGCAACTTATATAGTCTGTGTACATATTTGTGGTGTTTTTTTAAAAAAATACCCCCTTCTGTTTCAGAGAAGCTATATCTATTCTGAAATTGTTGGCTTCAGAGGAAATTATGTACAGTACAGTCGGCCCTTCTTATTCACTGATTTTTTATACACGGATTTAAGCATACACGGTTTGAAAATGTTCCAAAAAAGTATAAATTTACCTTGATTTTCCATTTTTTATTAGGGACACCATTTTGCTATGTCATTATATTTAATGGGACTTGAGCATACACAGATTTTGTTATACACGGGAGATCTTGGAACCAAACCCCAGCGTATAACAGGGATCCACTGTATATGGTGTGTGATTCAACAGTGACCTCCATGGATGCATAGGATACTGCATTTTGATGTTCTGAAATGGAAACCTTGTGTGGTTTTGTCTGTTTGTTTGTTTTGTTGTGTGTGGTTATGATTTTGTCAAAAAAAGACAGGAACAATCATTTTGTTAGCATAGAAATTAGAATGAATATAAGGAAAAATAAGTAGTGCATATGTTGTGGGACTGGATTCATGAGGAAGTTATTCAAGCATGATTAAGGGGGTACTTGGAGGAATATCTCAGATGCCTAAAAGGGCATATTGTGTCACCTCTATGAAATGGCAGAGAATGTTTTGAAAAAATAAAGAAAAAAGCCATAGGAGTCTAAGCTGTGACAGCAGAAATTAGCATCTAATTGTCTTTGTCTGGTTCATTATCACATGACACTTCACTCTCTTCTTAATGCTCCTCTGTGGGAATGAACAGTGTCTTCTCGTTACCATTTTCTTGTTTCTCTTCTCAAATATGTATAATTTTTATGTTTAATTGAATTGTCAACTAAATGTATATTTTGTTTTCTCCAGATAACTGGGTCAAAGGTAATTTGGTGTTAAAAAGCTGTCTTGAAAAAGCTCTTCAGTGGACCTGATTAACACACCAGCTTGAGTGTTCAAGACAGATGTTGTGAGCTAGAATGATACAATGTGTGTAAACGTGTATTGGAATAGTTAGCCATTCTTCATCAATCTAATGCAGTGCTTGATTTTTTCTTTCTTTCTGAAACTGCTCTTAGTGGTCAGTTTTTCAGAATTGTTGAGCCTGGATTTGGGATAGGTGGGCGATTGTTCAGTCATGTTGTCCACTACCCCTGGAGGCCAGTGTAGGACTGTTCAACTCAACCAGCTCTCATTAAAATAATAATTAAAAACTAACCGGGCTGATACTGTCCACATGTTGTCCCTTCATCTAATTGCCTTGGAAAAAAAGAGGGGGGAAAGAACACAAGCCTCCTACGATCTCTTGACTCTTCTGTCTCCCCCTCCCCCAAACTTGGAGGCATCAACTCTCATCTGTCAAAGTGTAAATCAGCAATTAAAACACAAACAGCAAAATGCCAAAGATGACCTGGAGCACAAAGCTACTGACAAACAAGTCCGGACAAATCGGCCGATAATTTATAAGCATTGCCCTAAAATCTAATTATTTGGCAATTCGAATTTGCAGCCGGCCAGGGCTGTGCAATAAATTTAACCCGCCATAAATTATTTAGGAGCAGCCTGTGGTATAAATCAAAAACACAAGTGTTTGTTTAAGAAACAAGCTTCTTGTGCATAAAATGACTTTTTTTTTGCTCTTTCCAAAAGAAGGAAAGAAAAACTGTTGATTGAAATGAGATGCTGCCACTGAATTCCTGGCTTCCATTCTTGGAAATGTAAGCAGCCTGTCTTTTAACATCCTCCATTCTCTTATCGGAACCATCTCATACTATCAAACAGCAGCAGCAGCCTTTTTATTGCAGTGGGAAGTCATTGTTGATTTTCTTGTGGCATCTTGCATTCTTTATATTTATTTAAAAAATTGTAAGCATTAGCAAAATAAATTATTCTCATTTACAGTTTTTTTTAAAAAAACAAAGAAGAATGGAGTAATCTTATCCACTGCCAATAAATATTTACTGGTCCTTGAGTGTTTCTTGCCCATTGTTCAGATAGACATTGGAGAGCCTGAATGTTCTTGTGTGAATATTGTTTTTGTAAGCTAAAGAAGGCTTTGCCCAGTATTGTGGACAAAATTCTTGTCTGTGAATATTTTTGTGTGGTTCCCAAATCAGAATTTCTACAATTTTGTTTAATTATTCTTCACTGAATAAGAAACTTTATAGTTCCTAGAACTTTAATTCTGTTCTGTTCATTGGTGTTTCTCTTTCCTGTAATCTCAATGATATTATGCTACAATTTTTTTGTTTTTGTTTCGGAGGGTGGAGTAAAATAGGTTGGTTTTTATGGTGCTGAAATCACAGACCCTCGTGAATTTTAAGCTTTCAACAGGCCAGTTGAGATTCAGCCTCCCATCTGTTTCTTGACGATTTTTGGTGGAGTAGACAAGTTACACAAGGTGGCTGCAGGCTGTGTTTGTGTGTTTTCCTTTGAGGGTGGTGGGTCAGAAGCTATTCATGGGCAGCCAAATCCTTAGAATGCAAATACTGTGTAGACTGTTATAAGCAAGATGATTTAAAACAGACACATTTGGTAAGATTTTTCTATAATTTAAAACTTCTTTTTTCTATGTGTTTTGCTGGTTTTTTTAGTAAGTTTTTGCAGGTTAAAAGTGCTATAAGAAAGCCTACTGTATTAATGAAAATACTTGTGCAGAATGGCTCAGTACAAATTGATGTTTACAAAGTACGATGATGACGATGATATTAGTTTAAAGTGTATTACTTCATCACCAGTAATGTCATCTTTCAGTCTCTTTTTTGTAGAAATTGCTGTGCCAGTGTGTATTGACATAAGAAACAGACTCACCTGCATTTATCATCTTAGATATAAATATATATACTCTTTGAATTGTCTTTGTACCATTCTAAATTTTATGAATGTATTTTGGCATTATGGAAAAGTGCTAAAGTGCAAACAGAATTGCTAAATGGAGAATTAAGATAGCTCAGTTGGGTCACACTATATTTAGTACTTTGCTAAAAATTCAGTGAGATAACTTTGATCTCAGAGGTTTATATCTGAGGTGCATGTGTGGTTCCCTAAAGCAGATACATGCCGAAGAGTGGATTGTGGAGTTGTCAACAGTGGGTAATGGTGAGATGTAGTTAAAAACAGTGCAACTCAGCAGTGAGGGGGCTTTATTCAGAGTTCAGAACAGAGATGGTTTAGTAAGAACACAGTCTTCCAGTGTTGGCTTTTCTAAGTAAAACGTGAAGGGAAGGATATACCTTTTAAAAAACCGTCTAAGAAGGACATCAGTTTGTAGAAAGGAAAAAGTATATTTTTGTGTATAAGTAGAAAAGGCAGATTGAATATTTTAAACTCTTTAAGTATTGTGTTTGCATTTTCATATTTCTTGAGTCAAAAATGTTCTTAATTCACCCTTACTTCCTAGTGGAGTCATCATTGTACTGAAATCCTGAAAGATTATCCCCCAAGCCAGGTCAAATATAGGTAGACTTACAACCTCAATTTCTCTTTCTCTCTTTTAATTCTCTCTGCCATCCATTCTTTGAATTTGATTGACAGTATGGATGTAATACAATGTTTTTAATGCTGGCTACACTGCCAGTCTGAGTATGCATGCTCAAAAAAGCAGCCTGTTCAGTTGTGTGTGTAAGTGCTTACCATTTCATAATAGCTCCTAATGAAATTCTAGATCTGTAATAACATTTTGGATATCTAAAACAAACCATATGCTTGTAAAAACGTGGAAACAGATCGGCTTTAAGTCATAAATTCTGGGTAATGGAGCGCTTTTTTCCCTCTTTATGTTTGATAGATATTTTTGTTTCCGCAGGAATGTCAGCTCCTAATTTCATGATGCATTATGGGTTTAGGAAAATTGAATTTAATAAAGGCATAAGATGAATGGCAGCTTTAAAGGTCCCAACACTTGTCTTTATTAGCAGGACGGACGATGGGCTCCCCAAATGGTGCTGCTCTCCAAATGGAAGTTTAAATGGAAAGTACCAAGGAGAGTCACAGGTTACATTTCATTGCAGAGCTGGCTAACATTGTTAGCGAGCAGTAGTACTGATTTCATAGGGCTGGTATCTGTTGCTGTAGATACCAGTGAAGGAAACATTGCTGGGGGGGAGGGTTGTTGCCTCCCCCTCTTGGGAACACTAGAATAGCAAGCTTTTGGGAAGGTAATTTCTTTTCAGTTTCACAAGGACGCCAAGGAAAAAAAGGGGTGGGTGGGAGAATAAAACTGTTGATCTTTTCCCCAAGGCATCAGATTTCTTGGTAAATCTTTTTGTAGCCCTATAGTTTTCATAAGCAGGCCATAATCTGGACAGTCATAAAATTTCAGATGTGGTCATTTCAGTATTTTATTTCTTCCAGCTGTCTTAATATAGCCTGGCTGAATGTGTGGTGTTTGCTTGATAATGTCTTTTTTCATGTATGGGGGTCATTTGTCCTCTTAATGGAAAACTGCTTAGCAGCAATACCACAGAGCTGATCTGCTAAGAGAAAGAGACTTAGGAAGGCCTGATAATTATTAAAAGAAAACCCCAGAATTTACCAACTTTTTGTATTGTATCTTGAGTTGGGGGTTTATAGTGCAGGAAGTGTTGGGGAGAGGGTTTGTGATGGGAGATAAATGCACCTGAATTCTTCCTGTTGAAGGACATTACAGAATGTCTGTAAAGAGTTTCCAGTTCATAGATGTGGAACCTGTGACCCTCTGAATGTTGGACTATAGCTGCCATCACCCCGATTGCTAACCATGCTGCCGGAGGTTTATGTAATCCAGAGTCCAACAGCATCTTGCTCTAATCTGCTTTCACTACTTTTGTCCATCCCCTCCCCTTATTATCATTCTTCACGAAATGCACAACGATCATCATTTTCTTCATAGTCAGGAAGCCGTATGAGAGGTTACCAGAAGCTATCATTTTGTAATAGTGCCCATGATCAAGTGTGTTAGAACTGAAGCATAGTTAATGAGGTGCCATATACAGTTTAGCAAACCTTATTGGCTTTACCAAGCAGTGTGCACTTTCAGAAGGGGAAGAACATGTAAAAACATGGATGTCTTTTGACATTGTCATTGTTACTTGGGATGATAAAATACTGGAATTTTGACAAGTACTTATCAAAGGTTGATTAGTTGCATTTATCTTATTTCAAGAATCAAAAAGAGTCAGTGTTATCAAAGTGGGAATCAGGCAGAGAAACAGGTTGCTAAGGCATGGGTGTTCATTATAATTAGGTTTTGTGAAGTCTACATTTTCATTGATCCTTTTGCCCCAGACTTCTCCATGTGTAAGCTGGAGACAATACTGAAGCTGGAGTTATTAATGTTTAATAAAATATATGCTGTGTGGTATATACCTTTTAATCTATCCTACCTCTTGTAAAGCCCAGTAAAGTTGGATAGGGCAACTTGTTGCCCATTGCCATTAACAGATGGGAGAGTTGGACAGTGAAGAAAGCCAATAGGAAAAAAAATCAACTCGTTTGAGATACGGTGCTGGAGGAGAGTACTTAGGATACTGTGGACACCCAAAAAAGATGAATAAAAGATCCTTGAACAGATCAGGTTGAAGTCTCCATCGAAGTAAAGATGATCCTATTGAGACTGTTGTACTTTGGCTGCATCTTTAGAAGAGGAAGACTATATACCAGATGGATAGACTCAATCAAGGAGGACATGGGCCTGACTTTGCTGGACCTGGGCAGAGCAGTGGAAGATAGGAGAGGTCTCATCCACAAGGTCACCCATGAGTTCATTGTCTTTCATTTTTTTTAGACTGCTGCTCCTATCAGCTGTAGCTCGCATAGCCAAAGGTGAGATGGGAGTGGCAGTTCAACAACATCTGGAGGACCCACACATTTTTCCTTCCTGATACCTCTGGAGCCAAAAGTAAGATGAGCAAAGACATTATTGGAAACTAAATGATCCAGAAATTTGAGTTGATCAGATATACTGCAGCAAGACTTTTAGCAAGGTGTGAAGGGACAAGCTGGGCAAACCTGTTTGGTGTGAGCCTGTCACAGCTTAGGGAATGTTGTGAAGGAGGGACTATTTGGGGTATGGGGGGAGAAAACACAAAACTCTGGCTTATCTTTGCCAGAAGGCAGATAGGAGAAGGATGACAAAGAGATAGAGAAAAGTAGTAATATAGATACAACCAGGGGGAAGAACTGAATAAGGATTTGGGGAGCTATGAATGATTAAATAGTTCCGGGGTTAATGTGTGATCTAATTGTGTATTAATATTCTACTTGGTTATTCATAGTGGCCTAAAATACCCTAAAGGCAGCAGGTCCTGTCTGATCCTGGAAGCTAAGCAGAATCAGTCATGTTTAGTACTTGGGAGACCACCAGATGCTGAAGGCTATATTTCAGAGGAAGGAACTGGCAAAACCACTCTGAGTATTCTTTGCCTAAGAAAATCCTTTGAAATTCACCGGGTCACCATAAGTTGACAGGCGACTTGTAGGCACACACAACACATTTTTTTTATAGCTGTGTCTGGTTGTTCCTGTTAAGTTTAGATAGAAAGTCTGGTCACACTTTATGTTTTTATGATAAATACACCACTTTTATCCATTCAAGTCATTCAAATTCTCCTGTACAGAAGGCAAAATTTGATAGTATCAACCATGGCATCTTTCTGGGTTGCCTCTGTGATGGGACATGGAGGCACTGTTACGCAGTGGTTCCAGTCTGTCTCAGAACAGTGAATGTAGAAAGTAGTGCTGGGAGATTCCTGTTTAACTCCCTAGCTGTTGGCCTATGGAATCCCACAAGGTTCTGTTTTGTTCCCCATGCTGTTTAACATGTATTTAAAACTGCTAGGAGAGGTTATGTAGAGTTCTGAGGTGTGGTGCCACCAGTATACAGATGAGGCCCAACTCTCTTTTTCCTTTCCATCCAATTCCAAGGAAGCTGTCTCAATACAGTGCTTTAAGTGGTATAGAGATGTACTTGCTATTGCACCAGTGTCTGTAGTTATGGACTGGATGAGGGCAAACAAATTGAAGCTTAATCCAGAGAAGACAGAGGTGCTCCTGGTCAGTCAAAAGGCATATCATGGAAAAGGGACTCTGCTTTTGCTGGATGGGGTTACACTCCCCCTGAAATCTCAGCCTCGCAGCTTGTATGTTCTTCTGGACTCAGCTTTGAGCCTGGATGCCGAGGTTTCAGCATCTGGGCATTTGCACAGCTAAAACTAGTGCATCAACCGTGCCCATTCCTTGAGATGTTAGATCTGGACATGCCTTGATTATACTTTGTGTGGACTACTGTAGCACACTTTAAGAGGGGCTGCTTTTGGTAACTGCAAACTAGAGTGGCTTCAAAATGTGGCTCCCAGAATACTGACTTAGGCCAGTTATATGTTCCTTATAATGCCCTTCTTGCAATAGCTTCACTGGCTACTGGTTTGTTTCCATGCATAATTCAAAGTGCTAGTCATAACCCTACATGGCTTGTGTCCAGCCTATCTGAAGCACCGTATCTCCCCATGCAAACCTGCCAGAGCTCTAAGATCTTCAGGAGAAGGCTTTCTTTCAGTCCTGCCACCAACACAGACTCACTTGTTGAGGATATGAAACAGAGCCTTCTCGGTGGCTGCTCCCACCCTCTGGAATGCTAGGCTGACCCACTCCCTGCTTTCCTTTCGCTGGTAGGCAAAGACATTTTTGTTCAAGCATGCTTTTAATATATAATCTTTGTCAGGGAAGTTTTTATATGGGGTACGTATTCTGTTTGTGTTTTTTTTTAACTTTTGTATGTTTAATTCAATTTTGTACTGTTTTAGCAAGATGATTTTAATTGTTTTTTTACATTTTTATGATAAAGTTTTAAAGTGATTTTTACCTGTGGAGCCACCTTGGGTCCCTTTTCAGGAGAAAGGCAGCATCTAAACGAAATAAATAAATAAATACATAAATCCCCCCCCCCCAAAAAAAAATTCCCCTTCTTTCTAATATAGTACTGTGAGCTTCAGATGTTAAAATAGATAGTTGTGACCTCAGCGTGTTGGATAGCAGTGTTGTGGTTGCGGCCCAAAAGCTTTATTCATTTCCCTCTGCAGTAGCAGTTGGATTCTTAAAATGCAAATGTTGTTTGGCATACAAGATGCTCTCTTTCTTCCGGCTTATTTTCCCTCTACCAGATGTTTTCAGGCATTTTTTTTGTTTTGTTTTTAAACTAATTCTATTCATGTTTTAAAAATTTATGAAAGCACTAATAAAAATGTCAAAGTGGTAAAAATGTTAGCTTTTGCTCTGCTTTGATTAAATTTTGCAAACTGTTTTTGAATATTAAAGAGCAATTTTTTTTATCCTCTCTTCTCTCCACAAGTGATTTGAGAGACTCCATGCTTGGCTATCATTCAGTAGGCTCATTTGCACTCCAGAGCCTTAACATCATGCTTCTCTATTAAATAACATAGACAAATTATCCTTTAAAGACACCAAGCAAATTGTCACTTCTCTTACATTAAACTCAGGAGGGGGTGGAGTGGGGAGGAAAGAGACAAAGGATTTTATTGTTTTTATTCCTTGGATGTTTTTTTAAATGTCATGTGTATATTTTAATAATTGTCAGATCCATTGCAACAGGGTTTGGTTAAGCTTTATTAAAAAAATTAAAAAGGCTATGTAAATTTTTATTTTTTTATTATTCAAATAGTTGGAAATTGGTTGTTATCTCTTGTTGCTATCAATATAAATTCACTATAGAAATACAGTATACTGTGTACGGGGTTAGTTACATGAGTAGGGAGAATTTCGTATTTGTCTTGAATTACTGTGCAAGAATAACCCAACATACAGTACTGTATCATCGGTTCTAGATATGGGTATATGGATTTCGGTGTGCAGTATTGTGACATAGCATCATGACATGTGAGCAACAATTCATTTGCCTGTCATCACGTAATATGTATATTTTCTTCTGTTTTCCATCAGTGTGTTCTTAGAGTGTAAACCTCTTGGGAAGAGGCTTGTCAAGGTTGTTTTCTGTAAGGATCCATGTAACAGATGTCGCTATATAAGTTAATAATTATAATACATTTGATTTGAGTACTTTGCAATAATGATACTTTAGTTATACTTTATCTTCCATTCAATTCCTTTATACATATCACTTGTATTAACAACTTTACTTCTGTGGCCAAAATGACTTAAAAATTCAAGCAACATAAAACTAAAACTAAAAGTGAGATTCTAATGAGTTTTCAGGTTCTAAAAATATGCCATGGAATTTGTACTTCTAATCTTCTTCATTTATACTTGTCATTTCTGTATGAACAGTGAAGATGATATCCAGTATTTCTGTACTCTGTTTGGCATCCCCCCCACATCTGGTT
This sequence comes from Sceloporus undulatus, assembly GCF_019175285.1. Lineage (NCBI taxonomy): Eukaryota > Metazoa > Chordata > Lepidosauria > Squamata > Phrynosomatidae > Sceloporus > Sceloporus undulatus. The sequence goes on along the minus strand of NC_056525.1, from coordinate 73,581,477 downwards.
CAGAGGGTTCCTTTAAGCTGAAGGAGATGGATAAACTTGCAGGAGGGAAGAGGAATGTGGTTTGTGCCCATGGTATCTGTCCTGCTGGTGGATGCACATAATTGGATACAACCCTGAGGTCCTTAATGATATTTTTGGCTTGGATATATTCAGCAGAGTCTTAAGTCAGAGTCTTAAGTCAGTTCTGCCTGTGCAGGATTTTGTGATTGTCGCTGATTTTCCATTTTCAATTTCACTGTCACATACTGTATTGAATGAACCTCCTGAGCAGTTTTTTCAGGGGATACTGGAGACTTGGTGGGAAAGAGGGAGCAGAAAGGATACATTCTCTGAACAGAACTCGGTTTTTTTTCCTTTGGGTCCAAGCTTTTTTTCTCATCCTTACTGGTGCTATTTGTTCATATAGCTGGAGAATGTCATTTAAGTTATCTGCATGTTTTCTTTAAAGATGGGTTACTATCTTATTTTCTTATTGTAGGAGATCATTGAGTTCCCCATCCTGAAGTTAAATGGCAGGACAATGGAGATTGAATCCACCTTCCACATGTATGTGCAGCCAGTGGTCCATCCACAGCTTACACCCTTCTGCACAGAGGTAAAGCACTTCATCTTCCTGCAGCTGAATATTTTAGAATGGGTTCTACTGGGGCAGGCTGCAATTCAGGCAGTTGCTCCTAGTTTCTCACAATGGTTGTTGAAAGCTTGCTATTTGCTTTAATTAGTACACTAAAACAGTACTACTCAAAGTGATGTTTCACAGGCCAATGACAATCCATAAGATTTCTGCTGCCAGTTTGCAGTGAGTTACCAGGAAACTATCTGAACATGATAATGTGGCACACAAATGTGGTTCCAGGCCCTGACTCATTGGGGAAAAAAGTTGCTCTGCCACATTAAATAGCCTGAGAAGCATTGCACTAGAATGCATTTGTTAGTTGTCGGGAACTTCATTAGTTTAGGGTTTTTATTTTAGCACTGAGAACCTGAAATAATTTTCTAGTTCTTCTGATCATGGAGAAATGGAGAGAATTGTAAGGTTTTTTTTAAACTAAGCTTAGCAAAAGCTTAGAAGTATCCTACAAGCAGGATAGGACTTGTGCTTTGCACAATCATAGGCAAACATCATCTACCTCTCACAATTCCTCAGCATGTTACTTCCAGTTCCCTCCTTGCTTTCCTATCAACTTCCTATGGAAAACATGTCAGTTCTGCAGTAAAGAAATTGCATGTTGTTAAATGTAAAATCTCTATATATTGATGTGCTCTCATAGTCTGTTGCTAGGATTTTGATTTTTCCTGTCCAAATTTAAGATAACTCTCAAAATCCATAATGTTAGTGATGATGCCATTGTGGAAATGTACTTTTGGTACACACTCTTCTCAGCAACTAAAGTTTGTATCAAAATATGGAATTGCACAACACTGATAAAACCTCCTCTTTTCTCCTTTTCTTTCTTGTACCAGTTTTCCAAACTATACGCTAAGGAATATTAAATAATATAAAACCCAAAACAAAACATTTGAGCAAAATAACATGCATGGTGTTTCAAGGAGATGCCCTTTCAGACCAAATGGCTTGCATGAAGAATGGGAGAAAAGAAAAGCGAAAAAGGGAAAATTTGATTCAGAGGCTGTATATCTGTGATTCAGAGGAGTGTATATAGGGGAACCATTTTGGAAGAAAATCTCATCTGGTTCTCTTTCATCTGATTTTACTAGTGATTTTAGTTGAGAATTCCAAGTCCTCTAATTAGAGTTGGTCAACCCTGGTCCAAAATACACTGCAGAAATAATCCATTTTGGGAATACTTTAACTGCACTGGCTCAGTGCTACAGAATTCTGGGAACTGTAGTTTTGTGAGACATTTAGCCGCCTCTGTCAGAGAGCTCTGGTACTAGAATTATTTATTTATTCATTTATTTATATATATCCAGCCTTTTTCCCAAATGTGGGACTCAGGGTGGTTCGTAACCCTTTTTTGATTCCTTGATTAGAAATAATTATAGAATGGTCTCTCTTTTATCATTTTTTGGCAAAGTGATCGAGAGGGCAGTTGCCTTCCAACTCCAAGCTGTCTTGGAGGAAGCTGATTATCTGGACCCATTTCAAACCAGCTTCAGGTCAGGATATGAAGTTAAGACTGCCTTGGTCGCCTTAGTCAGTGATCTCCATCTGACTATCGACAGGGGAAGTGCGACCCTGTTGGTGCTCTTGGACATCTCAGTGGCTTTTGATACCATCAACCATGGTATCCTTCTGGAATGCCTGAGGGAGCTGGGAATTGGAGGCGCTGCTCTTCAGTGGCTCTGTTCCTACCTCTCGGGCAGATTCCAGATGGTGAAGCTTGGAGACAGTTACGCCTTTAAAAAGGAGTTAAAATCTGGTGTTCTCCAGGGCGCCATTCTGTCTCCCATGCTATTTAACATCTACATGAAGCTGCTGGGTGAGATCATCCAGAGACATGGGCCGTGGTGTTATCAGTCTCTGACTGTTGCATTGACTAAGGATGGCATCTCTCCTCTACATGCCTATCTTGGGTCGGTAATGGGCTGGATGAGGGAGAACAAACTCAAGCTGAATCCAGAGAAAACGGAAGTACTTGTGATAGGAACCCCAGGTCTGGGGAAGGAAATTTGTCAACCAGTCCTGGACGGGGTCACACTTCCTCTAAAGGACAAAGTTCGCAGCTTGGGAATACTCCTGGATTCATCCCTACAGTCGTCATTTCAAGTTGATGTGATGGCCAGAAGTGCTTGTCATCAACTTCAGTTGATAGGCCAGCTGTGTCCTTACCTGGACCAAGGGGACCTTGAAGCCGTGGTATATGCACTGGTAACCTCTTGTCTTGATTTCTGTAACGTGCTCTACATGGGGCTACCCTTGTGCCAAATTTGGAAGCTTCAGTTGGTCCAAAATATGGCAGCCAGACTGGTCACTGGTACAACTAGGTCTGACCATATAACACCTGTTTTAAAATCACTTCACCGGCTGCCGATCAGCTTCCAGGCGCAGTACAAGGTGTTGGTTATCACTTTTAAAGCCCTGCATGGCTTGAGCCCGAGTTACTTGCGGGAATGCCTCTCCCTATATAATCCTCCCCACATTCTCAGAACATCTGAGAAGAATAGCTACAAGAAACCAGATTAGTAATGACTTCCCAAAGAAGATTTACTGCTGCTCCAAAATTGTGGAATAGCCTGCTGGAAGAGATCCATTTTATTACCACCTTGGACGCTTTTAGGAAGGCAGTCAAGACGGATCTCTTCCGGCGGTCTTATCCATCTGATTTGGTATAAGATATCCATCCACTCTAATATACTACTCCTTGATCATGATTACTGTGCAATACCACTATTAATTGCCACATTATGATAGAGCTAGTTTTTATCTGAGATTATTATTGTCAGTGCTTTTATTGATTGTATTTGTATGTATTTTATGAGGTTGTAATCCCACCTTGATCCGTAGGGAGAGGCGGGAAATATAAATAGAAATTTTATTTATTTATTTATTTATTTATTTATTATTAAAAACAGTACAATTAAAAGCATACAAAATACAGAACAAACTACAATTTCCAGGATTCCTTAGCACTAAGACAGGTCAGTTAAAGTGGTCTCAAACTGCATTATTTCTGCACTGTGTTTTTTGACCCCTGTAAACCTGAGCTTTATAAGAGGAGTCAAAATAATGTTATAACTAACATGTTCGCTTGACTGGTTCAAACATAACACCTAACTAATAATTTGGCCTAATGTTTGTGCCCTGGGCTTGCCTTCCATTCATATCTGACTGTCCCTTTTCTTTTATCTTAGGGGTTTTTTGTTTTGTTTTTACAAAAACTCATTTGACTAATAATAAAAGTGTGGTTTGGCTCAAACAAGAAAAGGAGGGAATTAATTAAATAGATGGAAGGGGAAAGGGAGATGGGGAGTGTGCAAGAGCAAGATCCAGTCAGGTTCACTTGTGATGTTGCATCTGAACCTCTGGTCAGGAGCCTTGAGTTAATCACATAAGATATATGTTCTATGCTTTCTCAGTTGTTTTTTTTTTAAAAAGGGCTGAATGCTTGCCTAAATACAATTGAAGTATTAAGCAGATATTACTGTTTTTAACATCTCTTTGGTGTTGGGATTCTAATAACTAAGTTAATTTCTGGAAGAAGTAAAACTTAAATGGAAGAAGAATTTAAATAGGGGTGCATATTAGGGGCACTGCTTATGACTATGATTTGAGAAAGTGAGCTTACCCAAGCCGTTCCTTTAATTCATCTTTAAAGGCATGAATGTCGTATCTTGTGAAAGCTGAAAAATGCCGGTAGAAATAAAAAAGATTCTCTGCAGAGAGAATGATAGTATGGATAAGAAGCAATATAGTGCTTGGGTAGTCTTAACGGTTCCTCATTCTGTGTCCCTCTGGACATGCTCTGCACGTCCCTTGCCATCCCTTATTATATGCTTTTGTCTAAGTAGCTGTTAATAGTGACCCTTCTCTATTCATACATCTCTAAAAGATTTGGTTTTGCTAAATGTTGGATAAAGGCTTTGTTTCTCCTCCTCTCCTTATAAATGTTGAGCCTTATAGTTTCCTTTGTCTGCACAGAAAGGCCATGTCCGATTATCTGATGGTATGCCACAGACAAGTACTTATGTAATCAGCAAACTGTCTTGGACTAGAAATATGATGGTGTAGTAGATAAACTCCAGAGAAAAATCCATGCTGTTGACATTGTCCTGAAGCTTGTCTGATGTGCTGCCCTCTTCTTTCTTCACCATTCCCACTAGGGAAAGATGCTGCAGTAAATTGACTAATTATATACATTCATTTGCTTTTCTGTATAGATATCTAGAAAATACATTCTCCTAGTTTACTTGAACCAAAAGAAATCTGTTCTGCTCATATGAAGTGTGATGCTAGGGTGATGCTAGTTTTCTCTTACATGATTTATTTTATTTCACAAAGCTAGATATACTTCTTTGTCCATGGTGGGAGCTGGAAGCAATTGGGAAGATCTGGTGCGGTATTCCCGCCCCCCCCCCCCCCCCGGTCATATAACACTGTACTAGTGGCCTGTGGGTAAAGAGTTGTAAAGGCTCTGTACAGACAGGCCAAAATAAAGCTGCTTTGGGTCACTTTGAAAGTATGCTGTTTAAATGATGCATGTGTGCTAAGACTCCAGAAGCTGCACCAAAGCCACACTCCAGTCCTAAGGACTGAAGTGTGGCTTTGGTGCGGCTTCCGGACGCTTAGTGCGCGGGCATCATTTAAACAGCATACTTTCAAAGTGACCCGAAGCAGCTTTATTTTGGCCTGTCTGTACAGACCAAACTCGCTTTATATTGAATGCTTTCAGTGTTAGATGGGGAGAGTTAGACTGTTGTAAGTTTTTTTTCCCTTTAGTCTGGATCTAAGCATATACTATTTGTCCTCTATAGTTTTGTCTAAGAAACAATACTGGTAGTAACTACAGACAGAAAGAAGACTTCTTGGCTTCTTCAGGAGAAATAATTTTTGAGGGACTTTAAAGCACCAGTCCCAATATTATCTTTCTCTGTGGCTGGGTTTTTATAATGCATGGAGAGAAGCATCTGAAAATGTATTAGCAGTTGCCAAAGATGCAAAGAGAGATAATATTTGGAAGACATATCCAGTAGTAGCTCCTTTGTCCATAAAGCAAAATAGAACAACATTAAAATCCACAGCCATACCTTTATTGGGCCAACCAAAATTGTACAAAATACAGCTTGCAAGCTTTCAAAGCTCCAGTGCCTTCTTCATCAGGCAAAAGTGTTAAAATCCAGCTGGAGGAGAAAAAAATTATGTCAAGAGTCACAGGCCTACATTTTGTCAGGATGTTATTTTTATTGGTGTCAGTTAAGATGATCTGGAGGGATATCAGTGCAGGCAGAGGGAACTCTCTTCTATGGCCATGTGGACAAAGAATTGTAAAATCCAGACAATGAAATTTCAACTCCATTAGGAATAGAAAAAGTAACTTCCCTTGAGATCTAGGCTGTTCCTGTCCAGGGTGAAGCTATCTACCATTATCTTAGGAAGAAGCTATCAAGAGGCTTCTATACTGTTGCATCTGGGAGGAAAAGCATTTTAGGTCTTGTACACTTTTCCCTCCACATTTGCTGGAATTAGGGGCACAGGACCGTGTGAATGTGGAAAAAATGCAAATAACAAAAACACTATGTTTTTACTGGATAGAATACCTCTCTAGGAATCTCTAGGTCCTCCGGTGCAACTCTGTGGTCAACATCTGCCAGACATTGTCTCCAATGTCTCCAGGACCAGATGAACTCCATCCAAGAGTATTAAAAGAACTGGCAAATGTACTATCGGAGTCATTGGCAATAATGTTTGAAAACTCCTGGAAAACGAGAAATCCCAGCAGACTGGAGGAGGGCAAATGTTGTCTCCATCTTCAAAAAGGATTAAAAAAGGAACCCAACAATTATCGTCCAGTTAGTCTGACATCAATACCAGGAAATATTCTAGAGCAGATCATTAAACAAAGAGTCTGTGAACATCTAGATGGCAATTCCATAATCACAAAAACTCAACATGGGTTTCAGAGAAACAAGTCATGCCAGACAAATCTAATCTCTTTCTTTGATAAAATTACCAGCTTGGTAGATGAAGGGAATGCTGTGGATATAGTACATCTTGATTTCACTAAGGCCTTTGACAAGGTTTCCCATGACATTCTTGCAAACGAGCTTGTAAAATGTGGACTAGACAAGGTAACTGTTATATGGATTTGTAACCGGCCAAACGCAAAGGGTACTCAACAATGGCTCCTTTTCATCCTGGAGGGAAGTGACCAGTGGGGTCCCACAGGGCACTGTCCTGGGCCCAGTGCTATTCAACATCTTTATCAATGACCTGGATGACAGAATTGGGAGCATACTTATCAACTTTGCAGATGACGCCAAATTAGGAGGAATAGCTAACACCCCAGAGGACAGGATCAAGATTCAAAATGACCGAATAGACTAGAAAGCTGGGCCAAAGGTAACAAAATGAAATTCAACACCTAGAAATGTAAGGTATTGCACTTAGGGCGGAAAAATAAAATGCACAAATATAGGATTGGGGACACCTGGCTGAATGAAACTAAATGTGAAAGGGATCTAGGAGTCCAAGTAGACTACAAGTTGAACATGAGTGAACAGTGTGATGCGGTAGCTAAAAAGGCCAATGCAATTTTAGGCTGTATCAATAAAAGTATAGTGTCTAGATCAAGAGAAGTAATAGTCCCATTGTATTCTGCTTTGGTCAGGCCCCACCTAGAATATTGTGTCCAGTTCTGGGCGCCACAATTCAGAAAGGACATTGAGAAACTGGAGCGTGTCCAAAGGAGGGCGACTAAAATGGTGAAGGGTCTGGAAACCATGTCCTATGAGGAACGCCTTTGGGAGCTGAGGATGTTTAGCCTGGAGAAAAGAAGGTTAAGAGGTGATATGATAGCCCTGTTTAAATATTTGAAAGGTTGTCATGTTGAGGAGGGAGCAAGCTTATTTTGTGCTGCTCCAGAGAACAGAACCTGGAACAATGGATGCAAGCTACAGGTAAAGAGATTCCACCTCAACATTAGGAGGAACTTCCTAACAGTAAGGGCTGTTCGACAGTGGAATGCACTCCCTCGGAGTGTAGTGGAGTCTCCTTCCTTGGAGATCTTTAAACAGAGGCTGGATGGCCATCTGTCAGGGATGCTTTGATTTGGATTTCCTACATGGCAGGGCGTTGGACTGGATGGCCCTAGTGGTCTCTTCCAACTCTACGATTCTATGATTCTATGATTGACCATAGAATTGTGCTGGAGGAGCTACAAATGCCTAGGGGAGTGTTCTCTTTAGGAATCTCTGGTCCTTCAGTTGCACTGGAGGACCTAGATATTTCTAGAGAAAATCATAGAAGTATTTAAACAGGGCTATCATATCACCTCATAATCTTCTCTTCTCCAGGCTAAACATGCCCAGCTCCCTAAGTCGTTCCTCATAGGGCACAGATATTAATAAAATCTGTGAAAAATCAAATCCACAAAAGTCAAAGCAACAAATGTGGAGGGACGGGTGTATAGGTAAAATCTGTCAAATGCAGTTTGAATGGAAATGTTTTACACTCGGCCCTCCACATTTATGGCTTTGATTTTTGAGGATTTGATTATTTGCAGAATTGATTAATACACCCTCTCTAAGAAAGTCTAGGTCCTCCAGAGAAATTCTGCTGGAAGTTGACCATTGAGTTGCACTGGAGGACCTAAAGATTCCTAGAGAAAACACTTTTCTAGGCATTTGTAGATCCTGCAACACAATTCTATGGTCAAATTCTGGAAGATTTTGTCCACAGTTATGCTGGAGTATCTAGAAATTCTTAGAGAGGGGTTCTCTCAGGTTAAAAAAAGTACTGTTTATTTATTTGGATTTTTTCACTTTCATGGGGGTCCTGTGCCCCTATCCCCACAAATGTGGAGGGGTATGTGTACATTCATTGGGGGTTTATATATGTTATTTTGTCATGTCTTAAAATAAAAAAAATAAAAAACCATAAGCTTGCATAATGTATATTGTAAAATTTTGGTTGGCCCAATAAAGGTATTGTTCGTGAATATTTGGAAGGTTAGCTGAAGACTCATTTGCACTAAGTCACAAAGTTCCCCAGTAGTGGTCATCAGACTTCTGTCTAAATATGTAATTGGAGTTTAATCTTTTTTCATTCCCAGTTCCAGTGTTATCCAGGCACAGAAACACAAGTGTGGAAACTAGCTTGTTGTGCTACATCATGGTTTCTATCTGTTATTACTTAGTATGTATATAAGATCACCGGTGTTACTTTGCAGATCAATTTTTTAAAAAAGTATGCTTCTATTAAAGTCTATACAGATGATTAAATTAGATTAAAAATATGGCAGAATAGAACAACCTTCTAGCAGTACACAGTGGTAATACATATAGTAAATAAAATAAAATAGAGTCATTTTTGAGAATTTATAAACAGTCTAATAATAATAATAATAATAAAGATTTATTTATAGCCCGCCCTATCACAGAGAATCTGGGTGGGTTATAACAGTAAAATACAGTTAAGTTACAATAAAATCCAAGAAGAAAACAATCCCTATACCCACCCACCCCATTCCCAATGCTAAAACAGGATTAAACAGTCATACTATAAAAGCATTAAAAACTATAAAAACATTAAAACATTCAACTAGAATTTGGGGGATAATAAGCAGCAGAAGAGGCATTTTTCATAATTGTGATGATGTTCATGTCAGGTTCATATCCTGATCTATATCTATATTTCTATATCTGGGAAGGGGTAACTAAGTTGGAAAGGCCTGCTGGAAGAGATCCGTCTTGATTGCTTTCTTAAAAGCTGTCAGAGTGGAAATGTGGCGGATCTCCTCCAGCAGGTCGTTCCATAATTTTGGAGCTGCAGTAGAGAAGGCCCTCTGGGAAATTGATGTTAGCCTAGATTTTTTAGGCTGTAATAAAACCTTGTACCTTGCCCGGAAACTAATTGGCAGCCAGTGAAGGGAATTCAAGATCGTTGTTATATGATCATTTCTAGAAGTACCCATAATCAGTCTGCCTGCCATGTTTTGTACCAACTGAAATTTCCGAACTTGGCACGAGGGTGGCCCCGTGTAGAGCATGTTACAGAAGTCCAGTTGAGAAGTCACCAGTGCGTGTACTACTGTTTCAAGGTCCCTCGGCTCCAGGAAGGGGCACAGTTGGCGTATCAGCTGAAACTGATAACAGGTGCTCTTGACTGTCGCATCCACCTGAGCTGGAGTGACGAGTCAAGGAGCACCCCCAAACTGCAGACAGAGTCGTTCAGGGGAAGTGTGACCCCATCCAGAAAAGGCTGACATAACTCCATTCCTGGGTTTGGGGTTCCTATAGCAATTACCTCCGTCTTATCTGGATTCAGCTTGAGTTGGTTTTCCCTCATACAGTCCATTACCACCTCAAGATAGGCATTCAGAGTAGAGATGCCATCCTTAGTCACTGCATCAGTCCGAAACTCAGAGAAGTATATTTGGGTGTCATAAGTGTACTGATAACAAAATGCTCCATGTCTCTGGATGATCTCGCCTAACGGCTTCATGTAAATGTTAAATAGCATTGGGGCCAGAATCGTGCCTTGAGGGACACCTGATCTCAGCTCCTTCTGGGCCGAGCAACTGTCCCCGAGCAACACCATCTGGAACCTACATAAGTGGTAGGACCAGAACCACTGCAATGGAGTGCCACCAATACCCAACTCTCTCAGGTGTTCCAGAAGGATACCATGGTTAATGGTATCGAAGGCCGCTGAGAGGTCCAAGAGCACCAGCAGGGTCACACTTCCCCTGTCGATGCCCAGACAGAGATCATCAACTAAGGCGACCATGGCTGTCTCCATTCCGTATCCTGCCCTGAATCCGGTTTGAAATGGATCCAGAAAATTAGTTTCTTCCAAGACAGTTTGTAGTTGATTATTGACTGCCCTCTCGATCACCTTGCTCAAAAAAGGCAGAAACGATACTGGTCTATAATTATTTCTGTCCAGGGGGTCCAGGGAGGGCTTTTTTAGGAGTGGTCTAACCACTGCTTCCTTAAGACAAGGAGGCAGGGTGCCCTCCCTGAGAGATGCATTAATTATGTTTGTCAGCAGTGGCTTGATCGTATCACCCTCCTGAATGGCCAGCCAAGTTGGGCAAGGGTCAAGAGGGCAAGTTGTTTTTTTCCATACTAATAAGGAGCTAGTCCACATCCTCAGTACTTACTGACTCAAACTGATCCAGTCTAACAGTAATGCCTCTCTAATTGCTTCTGTCATAAAGTTGGCATCCAGATCAGCTCTTATCCGAGAGATTTTATCTGTCTAGGCATACATAATCATTGTGTGTTGGCGAGGTAGTGTCAATAATAAGCTGCACACTTGAAAATAAAAAGAGCACTAAGGTTTGGGTTGCCATATCTCACTTTCTCAAATGTTGACATCTAATTTTTCTGTTATGACAATTATTCCAATTATGCAGATCACTCTAATTTACATTGTAAATGTTTAGTAATGCATTAATTGTTGCATTTTTTCTTCCACTATGTTTCAACCTTCATATAATTTTTTATAGCTACAAGTGGTCTGAGAGAATTTGGAGCAGGAGACCCAAATTCAAATCTCTGCTTGGACATGGAACTTACCATGTGACCTAAAGCCATCATCACCTCTTAGCAAACCTATATACTGAAGAACTATGTAAAAAAATATGAACGATCAAAAGATACATGGGGGTATGAAGATGAAGCCCAGGATTTGGAAAGCAAAATGAAACATGTACTAAAAACAGTTGCGAAGAATAAATCACCAGGGACAGACAACATACCAACAGAATTGCTACAGTCCACGGAGACAAAACTCATTTGCCAACAAATATGCAAAATGAAACAGTGGCATTGCAGTAATTTCCCATGCCAGCAAAGTCATTCTCAAGATGCCAGCCACAGATGCTGGCGAAACATCAGGAAAAAACTCTTCTAGAACATGGCCACATAGCCCAAAAAACCCACAAAAAACTATGGATGCTGGCCATGAAAGCCTTCGATTTTTCACTCTCAAGATTTTGCAGCAAAGACTGCAACCTTATATAGAGGGAGAAATCCCAGAGGTGCAAGCTGGATTCACAAAAGGAAGAGGCACTAGGAATTTCATTGTAAATATACATTGGATAATGGAGTGCACCTGGAAATTCCAGAAGAAAATCTGCATGTGCTTTATTGACAAAAGCAAAGCCTTCGACTGCATAGATCATGAAAAAGTATGGGTTGCACTTAGAGGAATGGGGGTGCCACAACATTGAATTGTCTTGATGAATAACCTGTACTCGGGAAAAGAGGCTGCTGTTAAAATATGGAGAAACAGAATGGATCCCAGTCGAAAAAAAGGATAAGGCATACTACAGTGCGCCCTTTTTTTACGCGGGGGAATTCGTTCTGGACCCCCCCCCCACGTAAAAAAATGTGTATGCTCGAGCCCCATTGAAAGTAATGGGGCTTGTGCATGGGCTGCACTGCCCCTTGCGCCCTGTGTGCTCCCACGTGGCTTTCACCAAATGCTGAAAACTGTGCATAGTGCGTCTGCGTATGACACGGGTGCACTATATCACCCTGTTTGATCAACCTGTATGCATAGAATATTGTTTCCACAGCAGGCCTAGAGTCAGAGGCAGGAGAAGTGAATATCGGAGAAAGGAACATTAACAGCCTAAGATACACAAACAACACAATACTGCTAGCAAGTAACCAACAAGGATCTGGAACAATTACTGAAGAAGGTCAAAGAGGAAAGTATCAAGATAGGCTTAAATGCTGAACATTAAGATAACAAAATACACTCGGCCCTCCACATTTGTGGCTTTGACTTTTTGTGGATATGATTATTTGTGGATTTGGTTAATATGCTCTCTCTAGGAATCTCAGTGAAGCAGCAAGGAGAGCAGTAATGAGAGGTGGGAAAAGATTCCATCTAATCTCCTCCAAGTCATACCTCAGCTCTGACACTGACCATCTAAGCCCCACCCCCACCCCTGCCTTCCAGAGAGAGGAGAGGAGAAACAGCTGGAAGGAAGAGGAAGGGAAAAGCCAGCTGTGGGAGACCATCTCAGCCGCAGCACAGACCATCTCAGCCCCTTCTGCGTTCCAGAAAGAGGAGAGGAGAAAACAGAGAGGATGGACAAGGAAAATCAAACAGAAGACACATGAGGGGGGGAAGGGAAAAGGAGGGAGGAGAAGGGTAGGGAAATGATCAATTCAACAATAATGGGGGGGAGGGAGAATGATACAGGAAAACAACTACTGGGCAGCAGCAGTAGTGGTGAGTGTCACTAAAGTAAAGAACAGCAGTGACATTATAGCTAACACTTGTTAGCACTGCGGACAGGGAGGTGTAGGTGGTCCTTCTTGTGTAAACTCCCCCCCATCTAGAAAACCCTATGAGGTGACATTGATAGTCACACAGGCAGGACAAGAGCATTAACAGACAGACAGATAGAAACTAAAAGAAAACACACTTGCAAGCTCAGCTAAGGGCAGTCTATACAGTGCAACTATACAGTGTTCTACTCAGGGAATGAAAAGAGAAGAAGAAACGGGGTGGCTTTTATACTAAGAAAAGATGTTGCAAAAGCAGTCAGAAATCAAAAACAGACCAACACAGGATGTCAAGCTGATTATTGGAGATTGGAACACAAAGGTTGAAAGTAAAGAATAATCAAAAACAGTCGGGAGATTTGGACTAGACAACAGAAATGAAGCAGGTGAACATCTGATAGATTTTTGTGAAGCCAACAACCTGTTCATTGCAAATGCATTTTTCATACAACCAGAGAACAGGTTGTACACATGGACATCACCAGATGGTCAATACAAAAACCCAATAGATTACATAATTGGAAGTAAAAGATGGCGAAGCTCCATACTCGTGGCCAATACTAGACCAGGTGCTGATTGTGGCACAGATCACAAACTACTCATTTCAAAAATAAAAGTGAAACTCAAGAAGAGAACAAAACCAGCCATTATAGCAAAATAAGATTTAAACATTTCCACAGAATTCATAAGGAATAGATTTGCAGTACAGTGGGCCCTTGCCTTACGCGGGGGATCCGTTCTGGACCCCCCTGCATAAGGCAAATTCCGCCTATGCGGTGGTGTGGCAGCGCAGGAATGTGCAGGGCATCATGGGCGCGAGCCCCATTCATTTGAATTGGACATGCCACCCCTTGCGCCCCGCGCGCTCCCTGCGGCTTGAGCGCATACGCTCAAGTCCGCATATAACGCAGGTGCACTGTACTAAGAATAATAGATTGTGAACCGGAAGAGCTTTGGTCTGAAGAAAGGGACATAATAAAAGAAGAATGAATAAAGACACCTCCAACAGACAAAAGGAAAGTGAAGAAACCATGGATGACAGATAAAACGCTACAAGCATTAAAGGAAAGAAGAGAAACCAAACAAAAAGGAGATAGGAATAAACTAAGAACCATGAATGCAACAGTACAATGGCTAGTGCGCAAAGATAAGAAAAATTACTACAATGACAAATGTAGAGAAATAGAAGACAACAACAAAAACGGAAGAATGAGAGATCTAATCCACAAGATATGAGAAATCAAGGAAAAGGTCAAACCAAGGGTACTCTATGTCAATAAAAATAACATAATTCAAGACCTAGGAGAAATAAAGAGACGACGGATGCAATACACAGAAGTTAAATAAAAGAGATGACAACATGAAGGACACATGGAATGAAGAGCCACATGAAGATGAACCTCAAATTCTAAAAACTGAGGTGGCAGCAGCAATAAAGGAAATGGCAAAAAACAAGACTCCAGGAACAGATAATATTCCAGTAGAACTGTTGCAATTCACATTGACAGAGTCAACTCTAGTGCTAACCAACATATGTCAACAGATATGGAAAATAAAATGATGGCCAACAGATTGGGAGTGATCAATATACATCTTCATCCACAAAAAAGGCGATACAAGGGACTGCAGCAACAATAGAACCATAGCACTATTCTGCCATGTGAGCAAAATCATGCTCAAAATTCTGCAACATAGGCTCAAACCATACATGGAGAGAGAAATCCCAGAGCTCCAAACAGGGTTCAGGAAAGGAAGAGGCATCAGGGATCACACTGCAAATATACAATGGCTAATGAAGTGTAGCAGGGAGTTCCAAAAGAAAATCAGCATGTGCTTTATAAACTATAGCAAAGTCTTTGACTGAATAGATCATGAATACTATGGAATGCCCTTAAAGAGAGAGAGCCAACACATCTGATAGCCCTATTGAGGAATTTGTACTCAGCACAAGAGGCTACTGTCAGGACAGAACACGGAGAAACAGAATGGTTCACAATTGGCAAAGGAGTCAGGCAAGGCTGCATCCTATCACCCTACCTATTCAATTTATATGCAGAACATATTGTAAAGAAAACACGCTTGGACATGGAAGAGGGAGGAGTGAAAATAGGAGGAAGAAATATCAACAATCTGAGATATGCTGACCACACCATAATACTAACAGAGAACCTCACAGACCTGAAACAACTAAGGAAGATCAAAGAAGAAAGTGCAAAGGCAGGTTTACTGTTGAACATAAAGAAAACAAAAATAATGACCACAGAGAACCTATACACATTCAAACTAGACAATGACGAAATAGTAAAAGTTATCATATCTGGGATCAAACATTGATTGGAACGGGGACTGCAGCCAGGAAATCAGAAGAAGATTAAGAATAGGGAGGGCGGCTATGAAAGAACTAGAAAAGATCCTACAATGCAAAGACATGCAACTCAGCACAAAAGTCAGAATCATACAGGTCATTGTATTCCTTTTTAACCTATACAGATGTTAGAGCTGGACAATCAAGAACAAAGATAGGAGGAAAATCAACTCATTTGAGATGTGGTGCTGGAGAAGAGTGCTGAGGATTCCATGGACAGCCAAAAGGACAAACACATGGGTCCTAGAGCAGATCAAGATGAGTAGAGGACAGGGAGGGCCTGGAGATGTCTCATCTATAGGGTTGCCGTGGGTCGAGATTGACATGGAGGCAGTTAACAGTAATAGCAAAAAGAATCTCTAGGTCTTTCAGAGAAATTTGGCTGGAGGTTGACCATAGAGTTGCACTGAAGGATCTAAAAATTTCTAGAGAAAACACTTCTCTAGACATTTGTTGGTCCTGCAACATGATTCTTTAATCAAATTCTGGCAGATGTTGACTATAGAGTTCTACTGAAGGCCCTAGAAATTCCTAGACAGATATTCTCTCTGGTTAAAAAAGTACTATTTATTTATTTGGAGTTTTTTTCACTTTCATGGGAGTCCTGTTCCCCTAACCCCAGTGAATGTGGAGAGACAAGTCAAATGACCACGGAAGAGATACAATAATTAATCCTAGATAACGAGAAAATCGAAATAGTCAAAGAGTTCTCATGCCTTG
This sequence comes from Sceloporus undulatus, assembly GCF_019175285.1. Classification (NCBI taxonomy): domain Eukaryota; kingdom Metazoa; phylum Chordata; class Lepidosauria; order Squamata; family Phrynosomatidae; genus Sceloporus; species Sceloporus undulatus. Next base: position 73,565,465 of record NC_056525.1, on the reverse strand, counting down.
GATGAAATATAGACCAGATTGGAGACTGCAATCAAGAAATCAGAAGGAAACTAGGAATGGGAAAGGCAGCTATGAAAGAATTGGGCAAGATCCTAAAATGTAAAGCTAGAACTCTGAACACTAAAGTGAGGCTGTTGTACTTTGGCCACATCATGAGGAAAAATGGATAATTGGAAAAACAATAATGCTGTGAAAGGTAGAGGGCAGTAGAACAAGAGGAAGACCATATGCCAGATGTTTAGACTATGGCCCGGGACAGACAATCCCAAAAGGGGGGCCTGTTGGCAGCCTATTTCCCTCCAGAGGAAGCCACAGCCGCCAAACCATGCGGATTCCCTCCGGAGTAAAAAGAACCTGGTATTTTCGGGTTCTTTTTATGGCACCAGAGTGACGTCGTGTGGCGCTGTACAGACGCTGCGCAACGCTTACGTCACAATGGCAGCACCCGTGTACACGGATTAGTACACTGACACTTCGTGCTAGAGTTAGGGACCGTGCGGTTGTTGTGCAGTCCCTAACCTTAGTATCGCCGCTGCCATGCCACAAAGTGACCGTCTATATCGGGTCTACATGAAGGAGGCCATGGGCCTGAGCCTACAGGACCTGAGCAGGGCAGTTGAGGACAGGGAATCTTGGAGATGTCTCATCCACAGAGACACCATGAGTTGAAGTCACCTCGAGGGCAGTTAACAACAAGAGAAAGGAATTGGTTAGAAATACAAATTAGCAAGGATGTATTGTGAAAGCACTGTGGAGATTTCATAAATAGGTACCTCCTTACTTTAAGTTTAGGGTTTCCTGCTTTTAGAGCAAAGAACTGGTCAAGTTTTTACCATTTGTTAAGTGTCCCTAACAAACAATATGATCACAACTTTCTTTTTTTCCTTCTTATGTATGAGTCATTGTTTTTATGTTACTATGATCCATTTTGTTGTCTTTTTGGAATTTATAATAAAAAAATACACTAGCTTTTAAAATGCAAAGGACTTTTTTCAAACCGAAATTGAAAACGTCTATAAAACTGTAAACATAGCTTTATTTTCTATTCTCATAATGCTTTGATATTTGTTCCTCCTTTCCCTGGAAAGCTGCATTGCTGATGCCCTGAGCACCTCACTTTTCTAGAGTGGTTTATTTTATTTATCTGTTTATGGCCCTTTTCTTTTGTGTTAATCACCAGTGTATGGGAATGCCTGAAGTCACCTTGGGCTGTAAAATGTAAATGAGATGTAGCAGGAATGGCACTGAAATAAGGTGCACACTAAAACTGGAGGATTTTACTTATTCCATTAGACTGGAGCATCAACTGCTGGGCTTGAGGTGTAGATCTCTCTTTCATAAGGAAAATATTTGATACTCTGGAGTTGGTATTAATGTAACACTGTCAGTGTTAAAGCTTATTATATTTGTACACTTTAATACCTCTTCTGTGATGGACAACAGGATTACAGCGTCCTTGTTTTCATTCTCCATTGTATCATAAAGGAACGCGTATGCAAGCAAAATTGGCTTGCTGAAAATTACACTTTGTTATTCTGGGGATGTTCTGAAATTTGTAGTGTGTCTTAAACTAGAATCTTGTTTTTCTGCTCTGGGACCAGAATATTTTCTAGAACTTCAATAACCTGTTTTAAAAATAGACAAAAAGGGTCCCAGTGACTTAAATGGGGGGCCTGTTTCATAGTGCTGATACCACAGCTAAAAGGTCCTCCTGTCTCTTCCAACTGAACTTCCATTTGCAAAGAAACACTGACTTCAGGAAGCAGAACAATGTACATAGTACACATGTACATAGGTGCAGTTCCAGAAGTGTAGACATGGGAGGGGAGTGTCATCTAGCTCTGTCTCTTAAGGTGAAAGAGGAAGGTTCAGCATCACAAGAAGGAGCTCATATTAGATAGATTGTAGTGCGGAACAAGGTGAAGAAACAATTTTATTAACATAAATATAGATGGTTCAATCATGTGAGTGAAATACCAGCCTATTCATACATGACGTGATCCTTAAAACCATCTGATAATCCTGCCTGAAAGGCAATTCTGTTCTAACCAAATGGAGAGACTAAGTTGGTCTCTAACAGACGTCATTTCAAATATTTTAAGTCTAGTTGTACCTAGGTTCCTGGGTTTTTTTTTAGACTGGGGAGATAGATCATTCATCTTCTTTCAATAAATACCTATACTTTGGAAAAATATGATCCATTCCTCCCAGTGTTTTTACTGATTTGCTCCCCCTTGCATTTCCTTTGTTTCAGCTGACTGGAATTATTCAAGCCATGGTGGATGGACAGCCCAGTCTCCAGCAAGTGCTTGAGGTAAGCAGAATAACCTTTAGTTCCTGACCTCTGACACCTCTTCTCCCTTCCCCCTTCCTCTTCCTGTGTATCGAACCACATAATTTGACTATGATTACAGCTTCATTAGAATAACATTTGCTGTCACATCAGTGACATGCTGTTGAGAGTATTGAACCATTGATCTGTCATTTCCAGCTGTTCATGTCAAAGGTACTGACAACTTGTCCGGACTGCTGCCAGAAGTCACGAGGGGAGATGTGTGCATGGGGAGCTTTTTTACTGGAGATGTTCTTCAGGGGTCAACAATGTTGCATTAAGACTAGTGCATGAAAGATGACAGATTAATGTACATATCTACTTGAAAGCTCAGTAATGAACCATAGTAAGAGGAGTGCCCTGGAAGTCTTATCTATGAGGCTCTGAATGTAGTGCCATCTGCTTAATGTTAAAATCCTGGAGCATTTAAGGCTTAATTAACTGAAAGTACTTCCATAATCAATAGCTTTTGTTGTTTGGCATCTATAGATGGAATCATCCAGGAGGGAGATCCTCTTTTAACTGCAGTTGGATGTATTTCTCCCATCAGGATGTGTGCCTAATAGTTATTAATCAAAATGATTGCAGTCACAGCTTGTGTAAGGAAATCTGATTAAAGGTTAAAGTTTCACTCTCTTGATTTAGAGATTGTTTGGAACCTTGAAGTGAAGGGAAAGGAGATAGCTGGGTATCCCTGAAATTTTATTAATTAGTTTATTTTTTAAATGTTCAAATCATTTGCATATTTCCAATCATCTACATATTTCCAATTTTGGGTGATTTGTTTATATGCGACAGTGAAAATTAAGTATTTGTTATGTACCAATGCATTATTATTCAGAAACAAGAAAATAAAAGTACAGTGTGCCCTTTATATCCACTGGGGTTTGGTTTCAGGACCCCTTATGGATACCAAAACCCATGGATGCTCAAGTGTCATCACATTTGTGGGATCTGTTCTGGGGGCCCCCTCCCCCCTGCGATCAGAAATATTGCTCCAATTGTTATAATGGCAGTGTACACACAATTTTATCCCTCCTCATTTGCCATCCGCGAAGGACCAAAACCACCAACAGGGAGGGACAAATGTATATACAGTGCTGTAGTAATGTAATGTCCCTTAGATAAAATGATTAAATTAAGGTTTGGTTTTTGGATTAATTTTTTTTTCAAGCTGTGAGTGATTGAATCCATGGATGCAGAATTAGTGGATACAAAGGGCTGATTGCAATTCACTCTTTTTTTACGATTTCTTTTTCTCTTGTAATATCTTAAATAAGTTCAAGTAGAGTGGTGCTGGGTTGCATCTTGGAAAATAAAATTTTTTTGCACCCATAAAATCTAATTTAGGAAAGCTGTTTAAGATTTGTACTGTTTGTGCTTTTTTTTGGTAAGAAATTTAGAAACAATATATCTTGGTGAGTACTGGGGATTTTGGATTTAGAGCCAGCAATTTGGTGTATTCATTCAAAATCAAAAATAGAAAACTGGAGGATGGGGCTTAATCCATTTAGCCAGGCATCAGTCATTTTGGTGGGCTGCGCCTCCTCTTGTTCCAGGACTTCTTACATTCTTAATTTTTTCTTCCAACTTCAATTTTCCAAATCCTCAACCTTACTTTGGAGATCTAAATTGGCCACTTTCAATTCTTGAACTTTTATGTCATTGGAGATTTTCAGTTGTAATGTGTCATTTGTAGCTGCCTGCAATGTGGAGAAGTTGTCAGAGTCTGTAGTTCTGACCAATTGGGACTAAAGCTGCTGACCAATTCTCCTGAAGCTCTTTTTGTACCTGGCTAATAATTGCCTTTACTTGTATTCCAGAATCAATTTTCTCTTAGGCCTTCCTCCCCTTGTTCTCTTATAGAAGTTTGACAATATAGTCTAAGATATATAGTCTAAGTGGCCCACTATGTCTCTGCAGTGACTGGTTTTTAAAGAAAAAAAATGCTTTTAAATCTCTTTTTTTGGCTATCACCTGCTACTCTTTTCACACCTTGGTGCTCTTTGAAGTATATTGCCACAATTCAAATCAGGTTGACAGGCTGTTGATGGTAAAAATGGGTGGAAGGGGTGTGGAGCACAGCTACGCCCCCAAATGTTATTCATTCGTGTGTCTCCATTTATGCTGCATCAGGAGTTATCTCAGCTGAGGAGGAGGAGGCTTGCCTTCTTTGCTCAAAATATTGTTCATGACTATACCTTAATGATCTGTTCAGCTACTCATTGGACCTACTTCCTCGTGCGAGAGCTATCCACAATTCTCTAAAGACTTATGCCTTAAATCCAATTGTTAGCTTCAACTAGAACTGATCCTGCATATCAGTAGGATTGGTAAGTCAGCACTTAAATTCCTTTGATCCAAGGAGTCTGCTGTAGTTCGAAATAAGTACTGGATATAGGCCTGTGTCTGTTAAATTAGTTAGCATTCATACTCTGACAAAGTTCAGTGTTAATCAGGCGAAAGAATTTCAATATGCGCAACACAAAATTAATATAATTTGCACTGCCATTTGGAAGAGTGAGATTATTGAGTTAGGTTGGTACTAGATGACCTCCAGTGTAAAGTTGATGCCTCCTTATTAGAAACTTAGAAAATTGTCTTTTAGGGAAGTGATTCAAAACTGATTCATCTCATTGGGTTGGACAACTTTGGTAGATCAAGCTTGGTGGAATAAACCTTTGCGCTCCTATGGTGCATGTACCTCATCAATAACTTCAGATTTCAAAACATCACAATTGAAAATGACTGGCTGTACCTTTTTAGTTTTGATGGGCATAGTGCATTTCCTACTCCTAGTCTACAGATTAGCAGTAGTTCTCTATGATTTTCCACAGGGCTCTTTATTAGCCCTGTTGGAGTGCCAGATATCTGTGGCATTTTAGATGTAGAGCATATCCTCTACTACTACTACTACTACTACTACAAAATTTTATTTTTATCCCATGCCTCTGTGTAACACAACCGGGGCGGCTTACAGCAATTAAACACACAATCCCACATTCCAAAGTCCCACCCCCCTTAAATACAATTAAACAATTTACGATTAAAACATAGCATAAAATACAGCTTAAAATAATACTAGTGAAATATGGGTCTATGAACTTTTTATCTATTTAGTGAAGTCTTAACTGATGTGTTCTGCATACAGGTATACACCAGTTAAATTTAACACTACTCTTTCTCTTTTTCACATCACCCATTTCCAGACTAAGCTATAGAGAAAAGAAATCTAGAGTCAGTAACTCAAATTCTAGTGTCCTACATAGCTCTCCTGTCCTTCTGCTACAGAAGTGAACAAAATACAGGCAATATTTAATCTCTCAAGACCATTTTGAGGCTTCCAAGGGCCTCCACATTTTTGTTTTAAAATGTGGTTTTATTTTACCAGAAATGCCCCCTATATAACATTTAGATAAAAATGTAGAAAAAATTAGGAACTAGGAACTATGAAGGGAAGAGATGTATCTTCTGAAGTTTGGAGAGGGGGCAGTTGACCCCTCCTCTTCTCGTACATGTCTTCTATCTCAGTTCCCATGTTGTTGACCATTTTTGTTCTCTTTTTCTTGTCTCCCATCCTTCTGTTTAAAAAAAGATGTTAGCACTGCTTTCCTGTTCCTAATGTTGTGATCAGTATAACATTATTTCACTGGGTAACTTTACAGTATATAATGCTTCTAGTTCTGTGACACTATAATAGAAGATAAGGATCAAATAGCCAGTTTAGGGATTTCCAAACACGTTCTGATTTCTTTTCTTTGAGCAAACCTTCCATGTGGCATTTAGAGATGTCTGAGAACCAACTAAAACCTCCTTTGGGTATGCTGAACTTGTCATCTAGTTCTTTCGATCAAGGTTAGAATAAATAATTTATTTTGGCAGTAGAATGGGGTCATGTCTGAGTGCAGTATTTGGGATGTTGATTACTAGTTACTCTGAAGTATCTTTTCTGTTGATAACCTCCTTGTAGGAAGAGTGTGTGAAAATTTGATAAACTACATGTGTGTATGAATGCAACCTGACACATGTTATAGCAAGAGTTACAGTCTGTCTAAAGTAGAAATTGGTCAAGGATTGAAAGGCACGAAGATGATGCCATATTGCATGCAGAAAATAGCAACAACTTAGAACAACAACAGATGAAAGTTAAAGAAGAAAGTTCAAAGCAGGCTTACAGTTGAATATTAAGAACACAAAATTAATGACTTCATATGCTCTATAAAATTTTCAAAAAGATAACAAAGATGCTGAACTAGTTAAAGATTTCTAATTCTGTCATTAAAATGGAGAATGTAGTCAAGAAATCAGAAGACTAAGGGACAGAATAGAAGCCACCTCTGAGAAAGCTGAACTGGGGCCTCAGCAACTGCATGCTGCGGTCCCAATCTGCCTTTTTGTCAGACCAAAATGAAGCCACAAAATGCCACTCCTTTTTGCACCCGCAAAAAGCCGTTTTTCCTGTCCCGCCGTGGCTTTACGGCGCTCTTGCAGCATGCAGCATCTAAACACCGCACCAATGAAGCACCCGGAAGCCAGCTTCCGGGCGTCATGGGGGCGTGTGTCATGTGTATGCCATGCCCCCAAGCATGCTTTCCATGCCGGTCTGAACAGGCCCTAAGACTGGGAAAGACAGCCATGAAGAAGCTAGATAATATCCTCAAGTCTAAAGACATAACTTTAAATGCCGAAGTTAGAATCACCGAGACCATAATATTTCTGATTTCTGTGTATGATTGTGGAAGCTGTATATTAAAGAAAGCTGACAGGAAGAAAATCAGCTGCTATGAAATGTGGTGCTGGAAATGAATTCTACATATACCATGGACATCTAAAAAGATGAACTTTAAAAATACATCAGGGGTAGCTGGTGAGACAGTCTTATTTATTTGTCCCTTTTCTCTACATTTTGCAGTTTATGCATGTTCAGTAAAGGATTCTGGAGCTGGTTATTGTTTACCTTGCCTGCTGTAAGCAAGCAGGATCTCACTCTTCCTCCCTAGTTCAAGTTTTATTGCATTGTTTACTGTGGACACACTGCTGTAATCGGGCACTGAAAAATCTATATTTCTCTAGTCCTCCTCCAGATCTTCCCAATACTAATGCTGCTAAAAACATCCACCAAATCAGAGGACAAAAAGAAAAATAAGAGGGGCTGGGTGGGTATAAACATCTTTATAAAAAGCATCTTTTTTATTGTTTACAAAGGTATGTCTGTACTCTTCTAGTTTGTGTGCAAACTCTTCTAGTTTGTCTTGCCAGCTACTCTACATGAAATGAAAACAGATTGGCTGCACATCAGTGTGGTATCTTGTGTAGAAAGATAAGGCTAGATGTAATTATTAGCACTAACTACAATAGACCCATTGAACCAATAGGATTTATACAAGTTTTGATTTACCACTAGTAAAACCACTGTCTTACTATGGAGTTTTTAAGACAAAAGGCATTCAGAAATGGTTTACCATTGCTGCTTTTTGCACAGTACTAACAAGAGTTAGCTAAAGAACTATTGCTGTTCTGTTTGAAAGATCCTCCTATGAACATGCAATCTCAGGACCACAAGAAAGGAAGTGCCAAGTGATTTACCAGTTTCCTTTGAAAACAAAATGAGAATGGCAGTTCTTAAATTGGTATTAAGTAAATAAGTATGAAGAAATCTGGATGGGACGTCAAATTTTTTGGGTTAGGTATTCCACTGAATTCTGGTACAGTTTTCCTTAAAATAGTATGATGTGATGTTACTGTAACTATAAAACATTCTAAGAACTGTAGTTAAGACATTTTTTTCTGTCTGGTTTTCTTACACTGACATATGAGTGATCAAGGATTCTTGTTGTGTTGCCTCTCTACTATGTGATGTGGTAAGTGAGTCCTCTTGGTCAGTCCTGCTTGTTCAGATTCATGAGTTGCTTGGAGTCTGCTGCTGAAATGGGACCTATTGTAAGTGCTAGTTTTAGTATGTTTTCTGTTTTGAGGGGAATGCGGGTGGGAGTGTGTGTCAGGAAATGGCTAGGCAATATTAATGTTTGATGGCTGTTCTATAATCAAAGTATTGTGAATCCTGATAATAATCACTGGCTGCTTGATGTCTTCTATTGGAAATCTTCAAAGGTCCAAGTATATTTTCACAGAGATGAGGAGGGGAACAGAATGAGATGGGAGTAGGGGGGGCAGCTGTGTTGGATAAGATCACAATTTTCTTCTCTTGTGATTGTGAGCCTTATCAGCATTAACTGTTGTATCTCTTTTCCATGTTTGAGAAAGCTCATCTTCTTTCTGTCTGTTTCTTTCAGAGGGTTGATGAGTGGATGGCAAAGGAAGGCCTCTTGGATCCCAGCGTCAAGTCGATTTTTGTAACCTGTGGAGACTGGGACTTGAAAGTAATGTGAGTATGGGAGGACGCTGATGTACTTGTGGTGTGACAACTATTGCATTAGAAAATCTTCTTTCTATAATAGAATATTCAGGTATTTCTTACTTTAAGGATTTATGGGGCCAGAAGCACATTATGGAGTGCTTTGTGCTATAGTCCTTCCTATATCTTAATTCTACAATAGACACATTACTTTTTTGAACAAAGTGTTTTCGAATAATGTATAGCTCACTCTTGGCATGTCACAATCCATTTGCCTGCATACCAGCACTTGGCTATCTCAGAGGCAAAATTATGGGGCATACCATGTTAAGGATGAGGGCTGGCACACTCCTGTTGCTAGTTATCTAAGATGACAATTCCAGGTTATCCTCAGAACAATTTAAGTTGCAGTCTTTGATACTTTTTCATTTTTCTTCATTTCCCTTTTAAATAGTTAAGAGTGTGAATAGGCAAAATGAAATGTGATAAGAAAAACCATTTCTTCTTGGCCTAAAGCACATTGAATTTTTTTCTGTGAGAGTTTTCCCCTCAAAAATGGTGACTATCCAGCTTAGAGATCAGCAAGTTTTGCATGTCAAACTTGAAAAGGAATGTATCTGTATAGATGTTGTTTCTGAGCAGCACTCTACAGCTGTGGTCAGGTGTTTTGTTTTGTTAGTGGGAATTTCTTACTTACATCTCAAAGAATGCTAGTTCTCTGTGTTAATCTTGAATTAAAAACCATGTCTGCAAGTCTAATAATACCTGTAATTTAGAGGAACCCAGTATGATTTGGGATTTTAGCTAAGAGCTAATGCACCTTCTAGAGGAAGATTACCTAGAATAGTACTTCTCAAGTTTAATTGATTTGAGGAACTATCAGTTCCTCTGCCCCCATGTTCCAGGGACATGCAGCATATTTGTGACTATTGGCTACAACCATTTCTTTATGATGGCTTGTGGACTTGCACCAGTTCATTGACCACCACTTAGAGTAGTAGTAAGCTAGAATACTTCAGTTATTGGCAATGCAGTTTAGTATTGTAGGAGCTGATGACAGGGTGACTTTTGAAATCTCATTTAACTATTTATTAATTAAAATAATTATACCCTATCCTCAGGGAGGTTTACAAAAAGCATTAAAACAAGTTACACAGTTTAAAACAATAAAATATATCATATATACTTGACTATAAGCTGATCTCATGTATAAGTCAAGGGCAGGTTTTGGAATCAAAATTAGGGACTTTAATATGACCTGTGAAAAAGTCTAGAGTAGAACTTAGGGGCACGTAACAAAGGATGTAAAGGACAAAGCAAAGAAAAAACTGATGCCAAAGAACTTATAAAATTCTGGCAGACATAACTGTGGTCACCTTATAGGTTTGATAAATGAGGAGGGAACTACTGTACAGTAATCAGTGGCTGTGCAATATGTGTGGGAAGTGGCCAGGGAAAGATGGGGCTAAGAAAATGTGTACACGTTGAAAAGGATGAAAAGGCAAAGAAAAGAAAATGGCAACTACATTAGCAGTGATTACAGTTTTTGACTTTAATGTGATTGCATTGCCCGATTTTAATCCAGAAAATCTGACAAACATATATAGATACCTTATCCAGATCCTTAAAAGTCCAATTCCTCTCAGTGCCTCTTTGAGGGAAAGTGTCAAAGAGTTGCCACTGCTGCCACCATTTTCCCTCCTAGCCATTCAAAAAGGCCAGATGTGGTGCCGTGATGGAGAAGGTAGAGTGGGTCAGTGCTTCTTTTCGGTGCTTCCATGACAGACTAAGCTCTTGCCTTTCCCCACTCTACTCAGGGAAGGGGATGGTTCCTTTTTTATATAAGAGTTAAAATATGGTACTTACACTGATAAGTTGACCCAGGTTTTTTGGGTCAATTGTTTGACTAACATCTTTTGACTTATACATGAGTATATACAGTAATTAAATTAACTTAAAACATACTTAACTTCAGTAATAAGTTAAAATGAGATTTACATTATTTTTTTTAAAAAATTAAACATTATGCACACCATATTTGGTATGAGTTAATAAGAGGCAAAGGCTTTGATAAACAGCCAGGTTTTAATGGTGCCTAAATGACTTGCCACAGCTAATAATGTCTTCTCCCATGTCACAACATAGTGTATTCATCCCACTGATGGCACATATGGGGAGAGGTGTTCCCTCAAGTATTGCGATTCCCAGCCATTTAGAGCAGAGGTTCCCAAACTTTGCTCCACCATATGTTCTGGATGTAAGTTCCCAGAATTCCTGACTGTTGGTCCAGCATGGTGGGGCATCTGGAAATTGAAGTCCAAAACAGTGGGAGGACCAAAGTTCAGGAACCACTGATTTAGAGCTATAAATGTCATAAAAAACACCTTGAGTGTAGACCAGAACTGTTGGCAGCCAGTGCAGTTCTTTTAAGACTGGCATTACATGCTATATGGTACTCCAGTCAGCAGTCAAAGCTACTGGGTTTTTCACTAGCTGCAGCTTTAGAACCTTCTCCAAGGGCAGCCCCACACAAAGTGCATTACAGTAGTCTAATTGGGAAGAAATCTTAATGTCTTTGGAATTTTGTGCTTGAGTTCTCTGTAATCTTGGGTTATTGTACTGCATCAGATATCTGGCACATCCTGATCTGGAGAAAATAAGAACATAAAAAGACTCCTGCCAAAAGAGGATCTAGTACAGGAATTCTGTTCTCAAAGCAGCCAAATGGATTACTATGGTGGAAGCCCAAAGCAGGACAGTTAACGACATAGCCCTCTCCCATTGTTGATCCCCAGTGACTCATATTTAGAGACTTGTGGCACTAATTCTGGAAGCAGAGTATAGCCATCATGTCTGATAGCTATTAACAATGATATCCTCCATTCATAGAATCATAGAATCAGAGTTGGAAGAGACCACAAGGGCCATCCAGTCCAACCCCCTGCTGTGCAGGAACTCTCAATCAAAGCATATCTGACAGCTGGCTATCCAGCCTGTTTAAAGACTTCCAAGGAGGGAGACTCCACCACTCTGCTAGGAAGTGTGTTCCACTATTGAACAGCCCTTACTGTCAGGATGTTCCTTCTAACGTTTAGAATCGCTTTTCCTGGAGCTTGCATCCATTGTTCCGGGTCCTGTTCTCGGGAGCAGCAGAAAACAAGCTTATGACATGCAGGTACTTAGGCAGGAAAACTTGTTGTATACAAAGCCTGCTTGGATTCGTCAGCTATCCCTGTCTGCCCAGCCCTCCCTGTCTCCAAGACTATCAGAACGGTAGCGCAAACACGCCTCTTTTTTCCATATCCCGGGCATCCCAGACTCCTGCAGCTTGCTCCGCCCTTCACTTACACCTTCCTGGTAAGGCACCCCCCTCACTTCGTCATCGGGACTGTGTTAAGTCACTTCTTTCCACGAAGTGGATTTTCCACGAGTGGATTTTCTTCTACTGTACTTGTACAGCACCGCCCTTGCTGCTTTCATATGGTCGTCGCATACGGTGGTGATGCAGCTGCGGCTGTTTTTGAGCTACCTCCACCATATGGACCGTAGATTCTCCAGTCTGGCTTGGAAGTTTCAGCACCCACCCTATAAGACGAAACACGGCGTATAAGATGACCCTCGACTTTTGAGAAGATTTTCTTGGGTTAAAAAGTAGTCTTATATGCCAGAAAATACAGTAATACTTTACAACTTCTTTGATATTCAAACATTTTTATGACCCTAACTGCATCATTTTTGTTTTACTTAACTGGTAATCTTTTCATCCTTGGGATAGTTGCCAGTTTTCTCTACCACTTTTCAAATGTGCATGATCTTTCAGTAGATTATATATAGTACAAGAGAAAGGAGAATAGCTTTTAGTTTATCTGTGTCAAATTGCGAATGGCATCTGTTGCGCCGCACGCGCTCCCGTTGCGCCCCATGCACCTCCGCGCCGCCGTGCACGAGCCCCATTGTTTACAATGGGGCTCGAGCATAGGGGGAAATCGCCATATGCGGCGGGATCCGGAACGGATCCCCCGCGTATGGCGAGGTTCCACTGTATGTGGTTTTGATTAATGTGGAATCTCTAGGACCTCCAGCACAACTCTGCCAAAAGTTGACCTGAGAGTTGTGCTGGAGAGCCTAGACGTTCCTAGATAAAACACTTCTCTAGGCATTTGTAGGTCCTCCAACATGATTCTATGGTCAACTTCTGGCACATATTGCACTGGAGGACCTGGAGATTCCTAGTCTTAGGTAAAAAGAATAGTGGTTTTTTTTATTTGCAATTTTTCAACATTCACAGGGGTCGTTCACCCCTAATCCCAGTGAATGTGGAGAGACCACTGTAATATGAGGCTTTTTTGTGACCTTCCTGAAGAAAAACCTGTCCTGTATTGCAAATTGAACATTAGATAACGGAACATTATTTTAATAATTAACTATGGCGGGGTACAGACCGCCGCTTTGCGGCGGTCCGCCGCCATTTGCTCCGCGCGGGAGCCGCAGCAGCCAAACTGCGCGGCTCCCGCGCGGAGCAAAAAAGAAGCTCCATTTCGGAGCTTCTTTTTGCGGCGCCTCAATGACGTCGTGAGGCGCCTGGCGCGGACTCGCGACATCATAGGCGCCGCGACACGTCTGGACGCTGTGCGTCCAGTACGTAAAGATGGCGGCGCCCATGTAGAAGGGGCGCCGCCATCTTGTACGTATTCAATACGTACTAGGGTTAGGGGGGTGCGGAAGCACCGCCCCTTCCTAACCCTAGTACGTATTGTATACGTACTAAATGGCGGTGTGTATCCCGCCTATACTACATTAACACTGACACCAATTCATTCACATTGTACCTCTATAGTGCTGCTCCTTAATAGTACATAGTAATATAATTGATACTGTTGTACTTTGGACATATAATGAGAAGATATGACACACTAGGAAAGGCAATATAATGCTTGACATGGAACAAGGCAGAAGGAAAAGAGGAAGATAGCATGAATACACTCAATCAAGGGAGCCATTGACCTGAGTTTGGAAGATCTGAGCAGGGCAGATGGTAACAATGACTTAGAGGTCTCTCATTCATAAGGTCACCATAATTTGAAGTCAACATGATTACAATTAACAAGAACATATCCTTTAATTGTATGTGTACATGCACATGCATGCATGTGCACATGTGAGTGTAGAGGCCACCACTCTTTGATTATCAATAGTACTGTAATGTCATGAAAAAAATAGAAAACATTGTGGTTCCTGTCACTTGGCCTCACTCTAGGAGAGCACTGCTAGTTGTATTACATGGAAAAAGTTACAACTTGTTAGCTGTGCCACTTGCCTTTCAGTCAGATATGAAGGCAGAACCTGAAAGTGACATGATATTATTACTGAGTTGGTGATTGGTAATGACCTAAATCCAGGTGCTAATCTTGACTGCAGTAGACCCACTGAATCAATAGGATTTACATCAGTGTTGATTTACCATTCAGTAGCTGGTTCAGTGAGTCTGCTCTGCTTGGGTCTACCATTGCCTTTAGAACAACCAGTCTGCTAAAAAATAACTACTAACTTATAGCACTGTAATGTTATGGTGGAGTTCTTTGGACTGTAAAGAATAACTGAGTAACTTGATGTAAAATGTGGAATGTTGTGGGGAGCATTTTCTGGTGATTTTGTTGGATTTGAAACCATTGGGTTGGTTTTTATTTAAAGCATTGATAATTACATTATTTAAATAGTTTATATTGTTTTATCTGTTTGCCACCCTAAGATTTCAGGGTAAAAGGATGGAATAAAAATATTTTAATTGTTTAAAATTTAAAATTTAAAATTGAGAACTAAGATACTTCTCAAAAATAATATTCCAAGTTCTTATGATAGGAAATATGTTACCTTAGAGCATACCTTAACTTGTGATCTGTGGTGCCTGCAGTGTCCTCACAGGGGATCCACGGGGCTCCAGGATGCTTGCTTGCCCTCCTTGATTCTTTTCTTGACCAACCACCCTCACTACCTTGTTCTCCCATGGCTGGTGCATGTGGAAGTGTTTGGTGCAGGGGAGAGGAGACTGGGAGGGTGGCTTGGGTGACTGGCAGAGAGTGGAGCTCTCCTCACTACCTCCTCTTCTAGGCATCATCACCACCACTGTGCTTCCTGGGGGGGGGGGAGCTCACCCACCCTGCTTCTTCCTTATTTTTTCCCTCTCTGTCACTTTCTCTACCTGCCTGCCTTTCCTGCCTCTTTCTCCTGTGGCGGGGGTACATGTGGAGACTGCAGGTGCAGTGGAAGGAAGAACCTCAGGAGGTGACACAGGTAAATGGCAGGGGGTATACCTGACATCCCAAGTCAAGAAGTATAGTGAGTATAGTGTTTGATGCACTTTTGGGTTTAAAATATTGAGTTAAGTCTTGTGGGTCTGTGGCAACAATGGGGTCCCTTATAGAATCAGTGTTCTATTTATCTTTGAAGAACATCCTCGAGCACTTAATCTGGTTTGCTTTACTCATGGTTATTTGGGGGGGAAAGAGCAGAGTAATTTGATATGAAAAAGACAAACACAGAAGGAAATGGCTCTGTGTGTGTTCCCCCAACCCCTATGTATCAAGAGAAAGATCCATGTGAGCCATGTCTAGAGTTAGTCAGTGAAATATGAGAACCAATGTAGGTTGGCCTTGTTGCCACACAGATTTGGCAGGGCTTAACTCTCTCAGATTTTGGCTTGGAAATAAGCAATACAGAGTTGTCTTGGAGGACAGATGGAGCCTTTAGAGCAGTGATCCTCAATCTTTGATCTTCAGCTTCCATAATTCCAAGTTGGCTGGGGCTTCTGGGAACTGAAGTCCAAAACAAATGGAGGACTAAGGCTGGGAACCACTGCTCTAGAGCAGCAACCCACCTCTCACCATGTATGTCCAATGTGTTGGTCTGCAGATCTAATCAAAGAATCATAGAATCGTAGAGTTGGAAGAGACCACAAGGGCCATCCAGTCCAGCCCCCTGCCATGCAGGAAATCTCAATCAAAGCATCCCCAACAGATGGCCATCCAGCCTCTGCTTAAAGACCTCCAAAGACAGAGACTCCACCACACTCTGAGGGAGTTTGTTCCACTGTCAAACAGCCCTTACTGTCAGGAAGTTCCTCCTAATGTTGAGGTGGAATCTCTTTTCCTGTAGCTTGCATCCATTGCTCCGGGTCCTAGTCTCTGGAGCAGCAGAAAACAAGCTTGCTCCCTCCTCAATATGACATTCCTTCAAATATTTAAACAGGGCTTTCATATCACCTCTTAACCTTCTCTTCACCAGGCTAAACATACCCAGCTCCCAAAGGCATTCCTCATAGGGCATGGTTTCCAGACCCTTCACCATTTTAGTCGCCCTCCTTTGGACACGCTCTAGTTTCTCAATGTCCTTTTTGAATTGTGGTGCCCAGAACTGGACACAATATTCCAGGTGGGGCCTGACCAGAGCAGAATAGAGTGGCACTGTTACTTCCCTTGATGTAGACACTATACTTCTATTGATGCAGCCTAAAATCATATAGGCATTGTTAGCTACCGCATCGCACTGTTGACTCATGTTCAACTTGTGGTCTACTTGGACTCCTAGGTCCCTTTCACATGTTGTCTCCTTAAGCCAGGTGTCCCCCATCCTATATCTGTGCATTTCATTTTTCCGCCCTAAGTGCAGTACCTTACATTTCTCCCTGTTGAAGTTCATTTTGTTAGCTGTGGCCCAGCTTTCTAGTCTGTTCAGGTCATTTTGAATTTTGATCCTGTCCTCTGATCTGAATCTGAGAATCTTCAGTAGCTATGTTCTCCATTCCAACTGGAGAGCACAAAGTTTGGGAGGGCTATTATAGAAGACAAGCTTGTGATAAGTTAATGTCCCTATGAATGGTCAAATGGTTCTTAGGTTGGATATGCAGAGTTTATTGGTTGATACTAGTAGATTCTTCTGCTCTGTAAAGAGGACATTTTAGTCTTAATGATTATCTATTCCTCTTATGGATCCATTGCTTCTTGCTTCCAATTGCACTGTGACCTTTCTCCAACACCCTCATCATCATGGGGAAAAGTATCAAATTCTGTACACATGCCCCTAAAATGTCTGGTTAACTAAGATACTTAGCTGTGTACAGTTCTGTTTCCCATAGTTTAATTGGATCATTGGAGTTTTATGTTCTGATTGTCAGATTCCAGATTCCATGTAGTGAATCTTCTAAAGTTCATTGAATTCTGCTCAGTATAGAATTGCATTGGCCAGCTGGAGTAGTGAGGCCAGTTTTGGCCATAATATTTTAGGGAGGTTATAAATACATTGGAGAATATTTGAAAAAGAATTGAAAATTTTCCAGACATGGAATGTATGAGGACACAAACATTAAGTGAAACTAGCTCTTTTGGGATTATTGGATCTATTTGTCATTTGAAAATTCTGTAGGATGTAAAAAAGGCTGCCATGGGGAAGAGAGACCAAAATTATTGAATGCAGAACAAGAAACAACAGTTCAAGTGGTAGCAGGGTTGTTTTATGTTGGATGTTAGGGAACAAATTTCTTATTCTAAAATTGTTCAGCAGTAGATCAGGGTCGCTAGAGGAAATGTGTAATCTTATTCTGTGGAAGTCTCAAAGTTTACTGTGTGGGGTGATTAGGTTAGGAAATTGCACCAACAGGGTTTGGACAAAAAAAATCCTTACAACTCTGTGGTTCTATGGGGGAAATGGGCATAATGGAGGTGCTGTCCTCATTTTGAAAAAGATTTAAATCTTGGTGACAATGAGGAGTCAGTGAATAATGCTTTGAGTCACTTGATACCATTCTTTTCTTTTAGATCAGGGGTAGGCAACCTGCGGCCCGTGGGCCGGATGCGGCCCGGCGAGGCCTTGGGACCGGCCCCAGCCCGGTCCTGCCGCCGATTGCCGCTAGGGCTTTTGGCGTTTCGCGTGAGGGGCATGGTGGGGCAATTGTCTATAGAAGCCTCAGAAACATGCATTTATCTTAACATTTTTTTAAAAATCAGCAAATTTTCCACGTTTCCTCCATTTTTTATTTAAAAAAGTGCCCTCCATTTGAAAATTTTGTCCTACATTTGTCTCGATTTATTTATTTAATTAATTTTTTTTAAAAAAATATTTGATTATTTATTTTTTGGCTTCGGCCCCCCAGTTGTCTGAGGGACAGCAACCCGGCCCCCGGCTCAAAAGGGTTGCCTACCCCTGTTTTAGATGCATTTTCATGTGGGAGAGAAGACACAATTCCAGCTTCTGGAGGTGCTGTAAATGGCTCATTTCCTCTGTTCCTTCAGTTTATCTTTTTACTTTACATAAAAGCTTCAGAGATTATGCTTAGGCAAGTCCTTGGGCATTGCTAGTGTCCAGCAGGAAATACATGATCTTGTGATTCCAGATTCTTGGAGGAAAGGGCTTTCAGCAACTGCCTATTACTGAACATCAGCAGACTCCTACTGGAGACTGGCTGTAGTGGCCTTAGTGGTGTCACATCTGATTAGTAGTATGTCAGAAAACATGATTTGAGCTTGAGTGAGAGAGTGCTTGCTGCCAGCTCTGACTTGTTTCATTTCCTTCTTTACTTTTATCCATCACTTCAAATGCTGACCCTCCCCCCCAACTAATTAAGTTTGCATGTGTTTAGACACATTGCCAAATAGGATTTAGCAAAGGGGAACTGAAGTATATCTCTTTTCAGATGGGACTGGTGGAGAACTGATATAGTGCCTCAAGGATCAAATAGAGCTAATTCCAGATAAATACCAGGGGAACTAGGTAGTGTAATTTTGCAAATATGCACAAGAAAAACTCCATCCCACTTTTCCTTGTAATTGACATTTAAGAAAATCAGCAAAAGTACATTTTACAGTATTGCCTACTTTTAAAACATTGTTCTGGAGCCTGAATGTTAACTGCTGTTCTAGCAAGGATTTTGTTTTACAGCTGTCATTTACTTGAGAAAGGAATGGCATAGCTGGACTGTTTTCTTTGCTTTTGTGAAGCTTGGGGATGTCTAGAGCTGACACTTGAAAAGAAGGAACAGAGATAGAGGATTCATCATAAGATGACTTAAATACTTACCAGTGCATGAGTAGGACATTAAATACCTGCAAGAATGTTGTCTTTTTTTGCTGAACAGATAGGTAGAGAAATCTGTCCTTTGCCAGTCAAGTGAACCTGGTATTTACCTCCTTTGGTAGAAGGTTTTGAACAGCTCTGGATTTTTTTTTCCAGGGAGGCATCTTTACTTTAACAGGTTGTGGCACCTGGAAAAGGACCTGCAAAGACCCAATATAGTAGAAGTTATGCAAAGTAAACAGTCTTTCAGATATTTTTCCCAAGGTATTATGGGCCTTAAAGGCAAAATCAGTGCTTTAAATTGGGCCTGTAAACCAGAATAGGAGCTAGTGAAGATGGTGAATCAGTAGTGTAGTGGTGCTTATGTCATCCAATCCTGATAGATAGTTTTCCAACACTATTCTAAACTGATTTTCAATCCATTGATAAAGACTGATCCAATAAAAACATTACAGTAGTCCCCACAGGAAGCTACTAGAGTATGAATGGGCTGTGTCTTTCCAGGTAGGGTTTCAGTAGGGTTAACATCACCTTCTCTTGAGTGACTGGCACAGTGTGGGTCAGTAGGAGTTTGTAGCAATTGTAAATATCAAGGCATAAATGAATTTCCAGCAGTGTTGGTTTTTGGCTGAGGTGATATCATCAACTCATCCCAAATGGGCTGTGTGGTAACAAATTACCTGGAAGTTTCTTGAGATTTCCCATCCTCTGGAAAGCTAGGATCAGAAACAACATGCTGATTCTGTATCTAGCCAATGGGTGGGTGGATCAACTGGCTTCAGCCCCCAACTGATCAGCATTAATAGCATGGGCAAAGGGGAGACCGCTGTTTCTATCCTGTTCACTCTCTTTTCTTCCTTGTTAAGATGCAGTTTCTTTAAAAAGGGAAAAGCTCCTGAATGGGAACATCACCTTTCTGAAGGCTTGTCCTGACAAAGACATTTCACATCAACAGAGTCTCATGTCAGCTTTGGCAAATATGAGTCATTCATTCCCAAACCTCCCCCCACTAAGAAAAAGAAAGAAGCCCATGCAACGAAGAGGAATGAATCATACTCCACAGCGTGAATACAATATGACAGCAGTGGATCTAATGAGAAACGGCCATTCATTCTGGGGTGTAAAGTTTCCACCATTGACATAGAAATGCTATTAATTAAAGAAAATCTTCCTGAAGCTCAAGACAAGAGACACTAGACCTGCCAGGCTGAAATATGAGTAGGGATTCAGCCTTGTTAAGCATGTGGGACCTTAGGCTTGAGAGCAAGTGTTGTGGGAATGGGATTTCTTTGAGAAGTGGTAGGATAGGTCTCTTTTTAAGCTTTTAAGGTAGGTCTCTTTTAAGTTTCTGGTGAGCAGCATGGCATTCAGTTTAACTATTTCAAAACTGAATTCCAGGAGTGATTTTAATCTGCTTTTAGGGGTTTTTGAAGAGTATTGTGTTTTAAAATGTATTTTAAAAATGTTTTTATCTTTGTATTGTTTTCATCAGTTTTTATTTGTTTATCGCCTTGGGAGCCCTTGAGAGTTGGTAGGGAATACAAAAATACTTTAAATAAATAAATAATGAAAAGCTGTGAGGTCAAGCTTGGACATTTTGTGAAGAGTTCATTTTTGGAAACCAATTTAGCGAGAGATTTATAGTGATTGTGAACAACGAGCTGTATACTTGTTGTTACAATGCACTGTTAATAAGCTTGCTTGGAGGGCCAAATAAAAGAATTGTTTGGGGGATCACTCACTTCAGGTTTGGCTGAATGCCCATGCTTTTCACTGTACCCTATAACTTTGTGGCAGATTTCTCCCTGTTTCAACAATATTGGAAAGGAAAATTGTACTCAGTTTTTATAGTGAACTAGAA
This sequence comes from Sceloporus undulatus, assembly GCF_019175285.1. NCBI lineage: Eukaryota > Metazoa > Chordata > Lepidosauria > Squamata > Phrynosomatidae > Sceloporus > Sceloporus undulatus. The sequence goes on along the minus strand of NC_056525.1, from coordinate 73,544,852 downwards.
TCTTGTGAGTTATTCTCTTTTTGTCTGTTGTATTTTAAATAAGAAATGCAGCCTGTCTTACTCCATAGTAATGATCCAGGAGAACAAGACGTAGAGTATGGATATCTCTCAGCTGTGTTGAATTCTTTGGAAGCTGGTACAGGCTACATTCAGATGGTAATACCTTGGCCTAATAAGCCAGGATATTAAAGTTCTGCATGCTCATGCAGCCTCTTTGCTTAAGCTGAGTTGTCAAACAAACCAGGGAATCTCCAGTTAACTTTAGTTTCCTGTTTTGTCTGCTATGGGAAATTCTGGTTACGAGGTTTGACAAAGGATAGGATATCAATCTAAGCATCCCATACCTGGGCTTACTCTGAAGCTTTAAAGTACTGTAATAGGTGTGCTGCTGCTGCTCCCAAGGTCACTTCTGTTTTTTGAGGAGGGAAGCTGTTTGGGGTACAGAAAAATGAGTGTGTATATAGAGGGTGGGATAGAAAAATGAACAGTTACAATCTTGGAGCCTTTTCTGGATGCAACTGCTTGGTTTTGACAGATTTTTTTTATAGAAGTTGGGAAGAGTTCTTGGTGGTGGAAGGCTAAATGTGTGCTATACAGTTCCCTTTTGCCCCTGAACTAAACCCGTACAGTGTGCATCAGCCCTCTTATGCAGCATAGCTAATGGCAAGGGATCAATTGTACTGTAGTCCAAAAACAGGGCCAGTGTTGCCCATCCATTGTCTAAATTGTACCTTCCTGGTTTAATCAAAATGGCAACATCTAAAATCTCCTGAAAGAGGTCTTCAGCTTCATTCCTGTTTGTTTTCCCTTTGGTCAAATCTTGCATGGGATGAAATAGTGAGCATTCAAGAAAAGAAACTTGCAAAGAACTGAGTGTCATGATACATTCTAATTATATGAAGATGTCTCATAGTCGGAGGTGGAGGGGCAGATGTGGCCCTCTGAGGTCTAAGGAGGTGCATGATGCCCCCAAATTTCTGGAAGTTGCCTGCCCTTGTCACATGCCCTCAGAGACAGCTTTGCATGCCAGAGAGAGCATGCGTGCCACAGGTTCGCCACCACAGTCATAGGACTTTGTAAAATTATGCCTATTATTCTTAATACATAATATTCTTGTTAGAAATTGCCCAGTGAAATTGACTGGCAGTACATTTTGGGCAGACAAAACAATTTCATATAACCCATAATTAACAGTGCAATTGTTATATCTTGTTGTTCAAGAAGATTTCCTCCTGCTTTTTCCCTCAGAAAAGAAGTTGTTTGAAAGCTGTTTACATGCATTAAAAATAACAAATCATGAAAACACATTAACAGACTGAAAGCAGCAACCAAAACAAACAGGTAGCTGTATACCCAAAATGAACACTGCATGATAGTAATTAGTTGCAAATAATGAATCACTTGTAGTTAATAGTTTTTCAGTAACAACACACAATAAAATTACATTATGGGTTTAACTGAATAAGAAAGGTTTCACTTTTTGTGATGTTTTTGAAGGCAGTGGTACACTCAGAAGAGGACCAGCAGCTGATCTTAAAGGATTGGTTGGTCTACATGAGAGAAGACAACCCTTCAAGAAACCAGATCCTCAACATTTAAGCTTTAAATGTACTAACCAGAAATGAAGTTTTCATGCCATGAAACTGATTGAGTGAAGGGTTTATGTGAACCCAGCATGACCCAGCCAAAAGTCTATCAGGAACATTCTACAATTACATTTCTTAGTTTTCAGGGGCAGGCCCATGCACATTAACCAACTTGCAGGCAGATTTTTAATAAGTTGTTTATCTTCATCTACTCATATTTTTTTATCCCAGTGAAAATTCTAATGTACTTGTAGGTATAAAAAAATTCCCCATATCTATGGGAGGATCTGTGTGTACAGAATCAAGCATATTCCACAATATCCAAACATCCATAGATAGAAAATATACATTCACACAAGTTGTTTGTTCTGAGTGACTGTCAGCGCTCCTTTTTGGGGGGTAAAAAGTGTAACAAAAATGCAATAGATTTATTGAGACTTTTTTGTTTACAGTACAAAACAAAACAAAACTGTACATGGCAGATGGCTGAACCTTGGTGATACTGTCTGCAAGTATTCAGGTGACAGTGTCATAAGCTTTCTACTTTGTGGGTCTAGTTCTATATGAATTCTTCACCAGAATGTGTCTTTGGGAAACTAAAATGTCCCATCTGCCTGGATCAGGGTTAAGCCCATTAATATGTAATTAATGCATGTAAGACTATGGCCTGGTTTGACCATACTGAGAACAGACTGAGCAAGTGTAGCACCCAAAGCTTAGTAAAAGCTGCCCAGCTTGCACCTGATGCCTGCTCACCAAGTCTAATCAGGTACACATCCTGCTTTATTCATTGAAACCTATTCTTGGGTAAATGAGTATAAGATTGTTGTTGAACCCCTGGAATATGATGCTGCAGTGTGTCCCAACGTCCACTGGCTTAAAAGAAAAGGAGATCAGAAAAACTTTTGAGGGTTACTTGTCTTGTCCTCATACTTATGAGGGTACTTGTCTGTACCCAGACAAAAAAACTTGTCTGTACCTGTAATGTACCCCAGTTTAGAGCTATGTTTCAGAATGCCTGTTATTGGGTGCCTTTGTGTCTGGCATGTGGGCTAAAGATGGCAACTACAGGAAATAATAAACTAGTTTGAACACTTCTGTTGTATGGACTCATGTGTATAGTTTGGGAGCAAGGTGGGTAAGTCAGATCAGCCCATAACT
>NC_056525.1:73537091-73542095 GCF_019175285.1 Sceloporus undulatus | reverse complement strand
AAAAAGGAAAATTCCTGAAGGCCTTTGAGATACAAAAATGCTTATCTGATTTTTTTCATAGCAACAAGTCCCAACTAATTAATTCCTTTTCAGCAACTACTGGCTTAGAAGTTTTATTTTGATAGGTAAGTGCTAAAAAGCAAGTGCTTGCTTTCTAAGACGGTGATAAACCATAGTAGCATTGCTTGAAATGTTTATAGCTCTTGGTATATTTCTTGGGTTGCACATTAGTGAAAAAGGAAAATTCCTGAAGGCCTTTGAGATACAAAAATGCTTATCTGATTTTTTTCATAGCAACAAGTCCCAACTAATTAATTCCTTTTCAGCAACTACTGGCTTAGAAGTTTTATTTTGATAGGTAAGTGCTAAAAAGCAAGTGCTTGCTTTCTAAGACGGTGATAAACCATAGTAGCATTGCTTGAAATGTTTATAGCTCTTGGTATATTTCTTGGGTTGCACATTAGTGAATCCTTAGTGGCGAATTATACCATTCCTTAATTTGATTTTAGTGTTTTTAATTCTCTCTTGTCTAAGTTTAACAAGATGACTTGGCTGTGCCATGTTTAGACTAGATCAAGAGTGTTTGGGAGGGCAGAAGCTTTCGTTTGCAGGCTTGGAGAATAGACTATTTTATTTTCACAGAGGCATGGTCCCAGGTTTGGAAGCAGTGTTCTGTGTTTAAACTGGACAAAGTCCTGCACACACGTTGACATTATTAAAATTTTATGGTTCTGGATATAGCTGCATATCAGGCTAGTGCTGGTGCATATTTGACTTTTTAAAAATACATAATTCATTGGCCAAGATCTTAGATCCGAGGTAGATAATATTGTGCATGGATAACTTTGATATGTCTCTCATCCAACCATCCCAGCCCACCCCCACCCTTTCTCTGATAAATAGGTAACCTAGGGCCGAAGCAGATGGGCCAAAAGGACTGCACCTGGACTGCATTGGTGCTGTTCACAATGGGACTGCAGCAACCTCACATGCCTGGTCTTAATCAGAGCTGCTGCTGCAGTCTTGAACTGGGCCACTGCCATGGTTCTGAACTGGGTCGCTGCTGTGGTTGTGAATCAAGACACCGGAAGGAGCTGATTCTATCCCAGTTCTTTTCAAATGATGTGGCCTTTTGCGGCTTCAGGCCACGTTTGGGGCTTGCATCATGTAGCTGTGTCATTTTGCCCATGTGTTTCGGGACCTAGCCACAGTAGTTCATACACTGGCAGTCTGAGTTAAGCTCAAAATTTTACAACAGAGATGTCTACTATATATGGAGGAAGAAATTTCAGAAGTGAAAGTTGGCTTCAGGAACCACACTGCAAAAATACAATGGATAATGAAGGGCACCAGGGAATTCCAGAAGAAAATCAGCATATGTTTTATAGATTACAGCAAAGCCTTTGGCTGCATAGATCACAAAAAGCTATGGTATGCTCTTAAAGAAATGAGAGTGACAGCACATTTGATTATCTTGAGGATAAAGCTGCACTTAGGACAAGAGGCTACTGTTAGAACAGAATATGAAGAAACAGAATGGTTTCCACTAGGCAAAAGTGTCAGGCAAGGCTGCATTCTATCACCCTCCTTGTTCAACTTGTATACAGAAAACATCATACACAGAGCTGGTTTAGATTCAGAAGACAGAGGAGTGAAGATTGGAGAAGGGACATCAACAATCTAAGATGTGTAGATGACACCATACAACTAGCAGAAAACAACAAAAGCTTGGGACAATTACTAAAGAAAGTACAAGAGGAAAGTGCTAAGACAGGCTTAATGCTGAACATAAAAAAAAACCCCAAAAAGAATGGTCATGGAAAATTTATATAAATTCAATCTAAATGGTGAGGAAATTGAAATAGTTAAAGATTTCCCATACTTTGGATCAGTCATTGATCAGAATGGAGATTGCAGTCAAGAAATCAGAAGAAAACTATGACTGGAAAGGGCAGCTATGAAAGAACTAGACAAGATTTTAATGTGCAAAAACATAAAGCTGAACACTAAAGGATAGTCGAAGTCATTATATTCCCCATCACCATGCATCAATGCAAGAGCTGGACAGTGAAAAAGCAGATGCTGAGGATACTGTGGACAGCCAAAAGGTCAAACAAATGGGTTCTAGAACAGATCAAGCCCAAAACACTCCCTGGAAGCCAAGAGGGTGTTGTACTTTGGTCACACAATGAGAAGTCATAACCCCCCTAGAAAAGACAATTATGCTAGGAAGGTTGAAGGATAGCAGAAAGAGAAGAAGACTGCATACTAGATGGATAGATGCAATCAAGGAGGCCATGGCCTTGGACTTGCAGGACCAGGGGGGTTTGGGGGTGTCTTACTTACAGCATCGTCAACTCGAAGGCAGTTAACAACAACAAACAACCTTATTAGACTACTGTAATGTGCTCTAAGTGGGGCTACCTTTAAAGAAGACTCTGAAGCTACAACTAGTGAAAAATACAGCATCTCGACTGCTGATAGCACATAATACCAGAAAAATTGTGCTGGCTGCCATTTCCAATCTGAATTCAGGGTGATTATGATTGTAGTTAAAGCCCTAAACAGCTGGGTCCTTGACACTTGAGGGAGTGCTTCTCACTATATGAGTCTGCTCAAGGACTGAGATCTGATCTGAGTGAGGAGGCTCCTCTGTGTCTTACCAGTGAGATCAGTACAATGTGTAGGGGCATGGGAGAGGGCCATAAATAAATAAATATTTTATTTTTATCCTGCTTTTTGCCAAGCAATCAAAACGGCATACAACAGACTAAAATATATCCATATATACATAGTACCCCCTCTTAAAACAAGATTAAATGGTATAAACAGCTGTGGCATCCCAGTTGTGGAGCTTCCACTCAGAAAGACCTGATTGGTATTAACACTGATTTCATTTTGATGGCTGTTAAAAACTTAGCTTTTCATCCAAGCCTTAGGTTATTGTTTTCTGTCAAATGCTGATGCACATCATTTTAAAATGTTTTAATATTTAATTTTTAAAAATTATGTTCAATATGTTTTTAGAGTATATTATTGCTAGAGTGTAGCCCTTCAGCTGTTGTTGAACTGGGAATTTCAGTAGCCCTAGCCAGCATAGCCAGTTGTAAAGAATTTTAAATGTTGTAGTTCAATAGTATCTATACTGTGTTGTAGGGCTATATACTGCTGTATTGACTTACCATGGGCAAAGAAAGGAAGGAGAGTTTGGACCCATGAAGGCCGAATGAATTGGGGTTGTATTTGACTTTTTCCCTACTACGCTATAAAGGTTAACTGCAAATCTAATTGAATTCAGAGCTTTTCTGAGGTCCAAATGTGATACTTATGCAAAATTATTATGCAGTGATTCTAGTGCATAGACATCACATTATTATATGGGTTTGCCCTGGAGTGGAGACATGTATAGAGAGGTTTCCAGTAGGAAATGAGCTGTGTTTGTTTCTGAAGTTCTGCTCTGTATAGCTTGAGTTTATAAAGACTCCTTCTTGAATGAGAGACCTTCGTAGAGATAACTGTCCTCACTTTTTCAACCAGCCATGCTATTTATGTTGCTAGATTGCATACTGCACCATGAAATTGCCATCACTTTGATGATACTCTGGAATAATGAGGAACCTGTCTATATGCTGAGTTCTGCCATATCTAACTATTCTTTTCCCACTGGTATTCCAAATCTCTGACTGTATTAATTTAGCCCCAATTCTGATTGCCTTCTGACAGACACAAGAAAATGTAAGCTAGTTTTGTAAACTAAGTGTAAACCTCCCAAGTCTTGTTCTTCCTTTCTTATAATGTGATGTCTGTATTCTTGGCTACCTTTCCTTCTGCTTTCTGTTTCTTTCTTTATTTAAGAACAGGAGGACATGTGTAGAATCCGCCAAGTATCTTCCTCCCCCTTTCCTTCCCTCCCCATGGTTTCCAGGAATTGGTTTTGGGTGAGATGCTTGTAACTAAGCCGTTCACGTAGGGATTACCTTGCTAGGGATGGCAAAACTCAGCTTGTCTAATCTTCCACACACAAAGGGTAAGAGCCTCATCCCTGTATCTGAAGGGTTGTGGTGCGTTCACTGAAAGCATAATGAGCTTTGACACAATCTAACTTGAGAAAGCAAGGTGGTGTCTGCTCTTTGAAAATTAAGACCATCGGAATGGAGCCAGACAGAGGTAATTCAAGAGACAGAAAACCCCTAAATTGGGAGAAAGACAAGTCAGAGAAATAGATTCCTATGGCTGTTTGGGACATCACCTATTTCCTTGTAGTAGAGGCTGAGAGAAGAGAGACAGAAAAAACTGGCAATGGGTACTTTACACTACAAGGTAGCATTATTTTACAAAACAAGTCTATAAAGATTAGTATCCCATAAATACGTGTTGTAAGTCTATTTGAGCATATATATATATTTTTTAGAAAAGAGATAAAATAACAGCTCACTTACACATGCATATATTAGCCATTTGTATTACATAGCTATTTGAAAGGAGGATAACAGCTCCTGTCATCAGCTTCGGCTTATTCGCCAGCTGCGCCCATACCTGGCCCAGAGGGGCCTAGAAACTGTTGTACATGCTCTGATAACTTCGAGACTGGACTTCTGCAATGTACTCTACATGGGGCAACCCTTATACCAAACTGGGAAGCTGCAAATGGTGCAGAATATGGCAGCCCGGCTGGTCACTGGCGTTTCCAGGACCAGCCATATAACACCGGTTTTGAAAGATCTCCATTGGCTGCCCATTCGCTTCCGGGCTCAATATAAGGTGTTGGTGATTACCTATAAAGCCCTAAATGGCTTGGGCCCAGGATACCTAAAGGACCGCTTCTCCCCATACATTCCGCCTCGCACCCTCAGAACGTCTGGGCAGCAATTACTGAAGGTGCCTGGGGCTATGTTATCCTCCACCACACGGAGGACATTCTCCACGGCTGCCCCAGCCCTTTGGAATACGCTGCCCACCGTTCTGAGGGTGCGAGGCGGAATGTACGGGGAGAGGCGGTCCTTT
>NC_056525.1:73494248-73536991 GCF_019175285.1 Sceloporus undulatus | reverse complement strand
CACCCTCAGAACGTCTGGGCAGCAATTACTGAAGGTGCCTGGGGCTATGTTATCCTCCACCACACGGAGGACATTCTCCACGGCTGCCCCAGCCCTTTGGAATACGCTGCCCACCGAGCTCCGCTCAACTACCACCCTGGCCCAATTCAGGAAGGACTTAAAAACCTTCCTGTTCCAACAGGCATTCCCCGACTAAATATCCCGTGGGCCTCCCTCCTCTTCCGTGGCCAAGAGGTTGGGCTAAGGGGTTTTTAATTCTGTTAGTTTTATTGATTGTTTTTATTGATTGTATGGTTAGCCTGGGTAGTTGTATCTTTTTATATTGTTTATGGCACCATTGTTTTTAACCTATGTTGTAAGCCGCCCTGATCTTGGGAAGGAGCGGGATATAAATAAAATTTTATTTATTTATTATTATAAAAACCCAACTCTTTCCCAGTGGACAAAATATCCTGCCTGATTGTCTGAAGAAGTGTCTCCTCATAGGATAGTTAGTAAGTAGCTATTATCCCCTCTGTTGTAAGCCACCCAGATTCCCAGTGATTGGGCAGCATATAAATAAATCCTATTATTATTATTATTATTATTATTATTATTATTATTAGCTAGTTGGCTTCAGTTTAGTTCAGATGGGCAGGGATATTTTTGAAAAGTGTGTAAGATAAGGTGATGTCTGAAATGCTCCATAGGATAGTGAATCGTTCAAGACTTACAGAAAGGAGGGTGATATTTGGCTTGCAAGACATAAATTGTCCACATATGTTCCAAACAATTCTTTCACTGTACAACATCTGCCTCTGAATACTAATGGATGAGGAATACAATCAGGAGGGTGCTATTTTGATCATATTCTGCTTGTAATCTTTCCATAGATATTTTGTTAGACATATGCTGGACTAGACACAGGGCTATAGTTTAGTTTAGCAGGGTGGTCAGGAAGATGATTCTGGAAGTCCTTTTTAACTCTAGAGCAGCGATTCCCAAACTTTGGTCCTCCAAGTATTTTGAACTTCACTTCTCAGAAGCCCTAGCCAGCTAGGCCAGCAGTCAGGAACTATGGTAATCTGAAGTCCAAAACATCTGGAGGACCAAAGTTTGGAAGACATTGCTGTAGAGATCTCAGCTGTTTTATGTGGTGTGGAACATTCTAGGATGCAGTTCTTTGGTTGGCAGAGTTGCATCAAGACTAATGAAATGACAATAGATGATTAAATTGTTAGTGAAAGGCAGATGTCAGAGATGAGCCTTAATAGACATAAACTGAAATTTGAGTTTCACTGTGAATTCGCTTATTTCTGCTGGCTATAGACTAGTGATTTGACCAGAAACTTTTACTGGTAATTGGAAGCAATGCTTTCTAAAGATGAAAGAGGCAATTCAGGCAAAGGTTGATTTTTGTGTGCTTGTGGAGGGGGCAGGTATAGTGAACTTGGACAAAGTGAAATAGCCAGTGGTATTAGGTAGGGCTGAAGCCAAGAAATCAATCTTTTCTCTGTAGCACCATTGCCAGCATTACAGTGGTATAAGTGTCTCTGTACACTATACCTTGCCATTTCCATCTTCTCAGGTATGGACATGTCTGCCTGGTCTTGACATTCCTTAATGTCAGAGCTCTGATGTGCTTAGGGCTGGACACTGGTGAGAATAAACTAGACATTCTGTCAAAATAGTATCCACTTGTTTTGTAGGTGGAGAGAACTCGAGGCTTGCTCTTGAATTGTGGTGTCACATTGTAATCCCATGAGGTGCTGAATCAAGTAAAGAGTCTGCTGTTATGTTTTATGGACCGTTTAGCTTTCCTAATGATGAGCCTAATGCTTCACTACATGTATATATCACCTACTTGCCATTAATAGAAGCCCTGTATAGAAGCTGTTAAACTGGATTCTTCCAGTGCTATTTATTCATTTATTTATTATATTTATACTCCACCTTTCTGCCCAAAAGGTACTAAAACAGGTAGCTAATTTTTTTTTTTGGGGGGGGTTACTCTTTTATTGGGCTTTGTTTCCTTCGGATTGTTCTCATAGCAAGTCGTTCCTGTGGGCTGATAAATTCAGCTGGACAAAAAGAGGAGCCCTGTTCACCACTGTTGTGTACAGTGAGCAAGAACAGCTGCCTGAAAGACCCACAGTTCACTCTTAATCTGGCTGTATTTTGTTTTGTGTCACATACCAGGTGGCAGAATTGCTGACATTCCTCAGGGGGCCAAGCAGGCAACACAGGTAGTTGGGAGGGGGGAAGAAAGGATGATTACCTTTGACTGACAAGATAGTTTGAAGCAAAACAGTCAGAGGTGTAAGATGGATGGATGGAACTAGTGTATGGGAAGTTCTTGGGGGGGTAGGAATGGTATGAGGGCAAGGTAACTGGGGCACAAACCATTAGGTTGCATACTGCATGTATAGGCTACTGCTATCCATGGGCAGTGTGATGTGATAAATGAAAAGGGAGTTGTGTGATACAGCCAATGAGGCTAGACTGAAGAAATACAGCACATTGTCAGTGTTTGTAAGTTAGCTTATTTGCAGGCATTGGGAAAGTATAAATTTTACAGGGGGTTTGCAGTCCTTGGAAAGAGCAACTGAGTAGCACACCCGCATTAAAAAAAATATCTTAAGAGAGCTAAAATCATCAGTATCCCAAGGTTTTTTTTCCCCAATTTTGCTTTATGCCTCCAACATATTAATGTCCTAGACCTAGGGAGATCTAACCCTATCGGGAACCTGCTGAATTTGTGGACTTTGTTTCAGGCTGAAAGGAGGAGGGAATAATTAATTTCAGCCATTGTGGCCAAAGTGCAAGATAATGCTGGCTTGCTGCATCTGCGGTGCCATTGATTTAGAGTGTTGTAAGGACTCCAGCTCCGTTGAGCAAAGAGAGTCTTTGGGTGCCTGACAGTCCTCTCCCTCCCTGCCCTGTGCTTCTTCTAAGCAGCCTTAGGCTGCCTGTCTCTTTGTTAACAGTGTGACAGCAATGTGACACTGTGAAAATAATTACTAACAAATCATGGTGGTGACTACAAACAGCTCACCATCTTCAGAGGCATGTCAGGGTGCATTAGAGCACGACCATGGGAGATGCATGGAAGCTGAAGTTCCCGTTCACTTCAGGGATATTTGCAGACTTTACCTTCCCATCACCACTGTGATAAAAATATAGATGGTCAAATAGGCTTGATATCAACCTAAGAGGTACACAAGAAACATTACAAATCACTTGATGACTAGATTTTCATGTGTGAGCAGGATATATTGCCTGTAGGCGCATGCCAGTCAAGCCTATTGCCATGTGACATTATCTTGTTTTGGGCTGGGGGGGGATAAAGGTGTGTGTGTGTGTGAGAGAGAGAGAGAGAGAGAGAATTTACAAAAAAGCAATTTTGTCTGCTTCCACACTGCAGAAATAATACAGGTTGACACCACTTTAACTGCCATGGCTCAGTGCTGTGAAATTATGGGATTTGTAGTTTGTATTAGCACCAGAGCTCTCTGACAGAGAAGGCTAAACATCTCACAAAGCTACAATTCTCAGATTTCTATAGCATTGCGCTATGGCAGTTATAGTGGTGTCAACCTGGATTATTTCTGCAGTGTGGAAGCAGGTGAAGATACCACAGGTTTAAAATGCATCATTTGATAAATTGAGATTGAAATATGATTTCTGATAGCTCTGAGCAAAAATAAGAAAAAAGGGGGGGGGTGTCCTGTGGGATTTAATTTCCAATTGGACTTCCAGGGTGAGAGAATTCCACAACCAGGGTTCACTGCAGAAAAAGCCCTCTCCCACAATGTATTTTGCCTACTGATGGAACACAGAGGAGGGTGTCTCCAATAGATCTCAATTCTCAGGTAGGCATATATATTAAAGAGGTGCTCCCTCAAGTATTAAGCCCCCAAGCCATTTAGTGCTTTAAATGTTATCACCAGCACCTTGAATGGAAATGTATTAGCAGCCACTGCAATTATTATTATTATTATTATTATTATTATTATTATTATTATTAACCTTTATTTATAAAGCACTGTAAATTTACACAGTGCTGTACATACAATCTTTTAAATTAGACAGTTCCCTGCCCTCAGGCTTACAATCTAAAAAGACACGACACAAAAGGAGAAGGGAGTGGTGGTGGGAAGGGGATCAGGTCCAGCAGTTCTTCTCTACCTCTGAGGCCTGGACCAAGGGGATGGACTGGAGGGAGGGCTTGGCTTCTTAATGGATAGTTAAAATGAGACATCCTGGGGCAGAGAGGGGCTCACCCTTGGGAACGCTTCTCTAAATAATATAGTCTTTAATTCAATTTTAAAATTGGGTGGAGAAGTGAAGAGGTGTACACGTGGTGGAAGAAGGTTCCAGGAGTAAGGAGCAGCAAGTGAGAAGGGATGAATCTTGACTACCAGAGTGGAGAGTACGGGTAGGAATGTAAGGAGAAAGAAGGTCACATAAGTAAGGAGGGGCCAGTCCATGGAGGGCTTTGAAAGTCAACAACAAAAAACTTGTACCAGATGTGGAAGGGGAAGGGAAGCCAATGAAGAGAGGATAAAAGAGGAGAAACATGGTCAAAGCAGCAAGCGGATGTGATAATACGTGCAGCTGAATGCTGGACAGTGATTAAAGGATGGAGGTGTGAGAGAGGAAGCCCTGTCAGAAGAAGCTTACAATAATCTAGTCGCGATACCACTAGGGCATGGACCAGAGTCTTGGCAGTAGAGACTGAGAGGAATGGACGGATCTTGGCAATGCTGTGGAGAAAGAATCTACAGGCCTTGGCAGTGGATCTGGGGAACAAACAACAAAGAAGAGTCAAAAATGAAGCCAAGACTGCAGGCTTGATGAACCGGTTGAATAGAAGTGTCGTCGACAGAAACAGAAAAGGAATACTGAAGGGTGGGTTTAGGTGGAAAGACGAGAAACTCAGTCTTAGACATGCTGAGCTTCAAGCGCCAAAGCCCCATCCACTGAGAGATGGCAGTCAAACAAGTAGAAACTTGCTGTTCAAGCCCCATCGAAAGGTCAGGGGTGGGGAGATACAGCTGAGTGTCATTGGCGTACAGATGATAGGAGAAACCAAAAGAACTGATGAGTTTACCTAGGGACAGTGTGCATAGAGAGAACAAAAGGGGACCCAAGACAGTGCCCTGGGGAACTCCAACAGATAGGGGAACAGAGGACAAAGTCTGACCACCCGTGACCACTGCTAAAGATCTATCTGACAAGTAAGATTTAAACCAGTTGAGAGCAGAGTCGGAGAACCCAAGGTCAGAAAGTAGATCAACCAGGAGACAGTGATCCACAGTGTCGAAGGCTGCAGACAAATCAAGAAGAATGAGAATAGAGTAGAGGCTGTTCACCTTGGCCGCAAGAGATCATTTGAGATCTTGGTGAGGGCTGTCTCTGTAGACTGCCGTGGGTGGAAGCCAGACTGGAAAGGGTCCAGGATGGAGTTGGCTTCAAGAAACTCAATACAGTGAGAATGAACAACCCGTTCCAGGACCTTAGAAAGAAAAGGAAAAAGAGAAATTGGACGATAGCTAGACAAAGAAGAGGGGTCGAGAGACGGTTTCTTCAGAATTGGGGAAACGAGAGCAAGTCCAAAGGGAAGGAACCCACAGAGAGAGAGAGGGATTAAAGATATAGAGGAGCGAGGGCAGAAGAGAAGGGGCTATAGAGATTAGGAGACGGGAGAGAATAGGACCAAGAGAACAAGTTGGAGGTTCCTTCAGAACTGATGTTACAGTGCTCCCTCGGGTTACGAAATTAATTCGTTCCGCGGCTAATTTCGTAACCCGAAAAACCTTCGTAACCTGAATTGCCATAGGCGCTAATGGAAAAAAAGCCGCGGCTCTGCCGCGGCTCCATTGAAAATAGCGCCGAGGTTTTTTCGTAACCCGAAAAAACCTTCGTAAGCCGAAACAATAAATCCCTATGGGATTTTTTCGTATCCCGAAAAATTCGTAAGCTGGGTAATTCGTATCCCGGGGTACCACTGTATATGATACTGTATCTGGAATAGAATTCCAGTGAGCAGTCTAGCTGCTGTATTTTGCACTAGCTGCAGTTTCCATGTCATCTTCAAAAGCAGCTCCATGTAGAGTGGGTTATAGTAGTCTAATTGGGAAATTACCAGTGCATGGACTACTGTGGCTAACTTATTCCTGTCCAGGAAAGGCTGTAGCTGGCAGACCAGTTGAAGTTGGCCCAAAGCACTCTGAGCCACTGAATCAATTTGGGCCTCCAGTGGCAAGGATGGATCTAGGAGTACAGTATACCGAGACTATGCATCTGCTCCTTCAGAGAGGAGTACAATCCCATCCAGATCTGGTAACCTACCCAATTCCTGGACTTGAGAATCGCCAGTCCACAAAGCTCTGTTCTATCAGGATTCAGACTCAGTTTATCCATCTTTTCCAGCATCAAGGCACGGCTCTAGCACCGCCACAGCGCCAGCATCTTCCAGTGACAAGGCCATCTGAGTGTTAGCAGCATACTGATGGCACCCAATCCAAAAACTCCTGATGACCTCTCCCAGCAGCCCCATACAGATATTGAACAGCATTGGTGACGAGATTGAACTGTAGCATCGCACAACACAGTGACCATGGGGGCTGAGAAGGTGTCACCAATGACATTCTGTAGAACCGACTTTGCAGTTATGAATGGAACCACTGTAAAATACATAGTGCTTCTTTTTCCCATCTCCCAGATCTAGTCCAGTAAACTACCATGCCCAAAAGCTGCTGAGAAATCCAAGAGAATCAGCACCCTTCCCCATCATCCTCACAGAGTAGGCCATCAGTCAAAGAAACCAAAACTATTGCAGTTTCCTGAGATACCCTGGCCTGAAACCAGACTGGAAAAGGTCCAGATAATCTGTTTCCTCCAGGATCATCTGAAAGTGCCCAGCCACACCAAGTTTAAGCACCTTTCTCAAATACTGGATATTAATGATAGGGCAGTAGTTTTTTACTCAAAGCATTCTGTGGCTTTTGAAAGGGGAAATAGTGTAGCCCACATGTTGAGCTGTATGATGAATACAAGGATGAGGGGAAGGGTCAAGGGAAGGGAAGCATTCAGGGTGGTTTAAAAAATCTCCCCTCTTGCTAAACTCATGTAATATTTATGGAGGTGTTAAGAGTCAGATGCACTGACCTCTGGGTTGTGCAGTTAAACAGCTCCTGCCTTCTTCCCCCCCCCCCTCCCCCTGCATTCTAATTGCTGCACTTGTCCTTTGCTCTGGAGGTTTCTCTCTGGAAGAACACATGCTAATGGCAGCCAGCTCTGGGATGGTTGTTCTTTTCTCTTAGCACATACCAAGAACAAAACAAACCATTCCTTCTTTGGCTCCAAATGCCAAAGATGGCTGCTTTTGCTGACAACAGCTGGGAATATGTTGCGGAGAACATGGGAGGAGAAAGTATGCTGAGAACATGGGACAGGGCAAGGTTTGCCTGCTGTGTCACAGATAACTCTGCAGCTTTCCTGCTTAACTCTTCTGCACTTTGCCTCTGTGCTGTATTTTCTGGAAGTGTTTGACCCTTTACTGGAGAGGCTATCTGTTCAACTTGATTTGTGTAAACTTTCAAAATTATTTTTGATATTCATTTTTGGGATGCAGGATGCTGATTTAGAGACACTCTGGTTCTCCAGCATATTTTTTTTTTTAACTTAAAATGAATTTTACAATTTTGGTGAGGTGTTGGTAGGAGATGCTTCATCTCTTGGGGTCTAGTCAGCCCTCTGGAAGTAGAAACTGCATTTTGGATGCAGAACGTCTTTGATGAAAAAGATAAAACCAAGTCCCTCTAGAGCAGCCTAGAGCGGTGGGGACAACCTCTGGATTGAGGCACTTCATTGCCATCGCCTAAAAAAACCTACTGGCATCAGAACCACCCAGCACTACTGCTGAATGTGTTGGTTCTGCTGTGGAAGAACTCCTATTGTTTCTCATTTAAATTAAGGCCTTTGTTCCCTGTGCTTTTGTTTACATATCAAATTGCCCTTCCAGGAGGTATTAAAGATTATGATTATATTTTTAGATATGTTGATTGAGGAACACAAACTTGTTGTAGGAGAAAAAATTGCCTTTTTGCACTTGCAGAAATGGCCACAGGAATTCCATAGTCTAAATCTTAAGCCACTAATATCTGTCACTTTTTTTTCTTATATTTTTATAATGAATTTCTTATTTAATAATAACTCTGGGCAGTATACAAATAGATGGAATATACTATACATAAAATAGAGTAAAGCAGCCTTTAGAAAATATGCTACAATTAAAAGTTATCTTTGAATAATCAATCTGTGTGAAAAGATGGTTAAAACAGGGATCTCTGTCCAATGCAGATAACATTTTGTGTGGAAATGGTTACTTTGCTGGGTAATGTGGTAGGGTGTGACTGAACTTGTACACTAAAATCCTTCACAGCAGCACCTGTGACCCTGAAATTTGGTTAGTGTGTGATTCAGCCATGATGTATGCTTTCCCTTTTCTTATTATAATATGTCTGTCTTGTTACTAATGGAGCATGGGTGCATTTTTGCTGCTGGTCAGCCCTCATTAATATCTAGAGGTGACAGGTTGGCATTTGTATGGAAAACTTTCAGTGACCTTCATGTTGTGCACTAATGCTATTGCCATTAATGGCTGTGTGATGCCCAACTCTGAATTTGTTGTTGGTGGCTCATGAATGGGGAGGCGTGTGGGAGAAGGAGCTAGCTGACTCCTTTATTTCTGGAGGTGATGAAGAGAAGCAAGGAGTACTGTTCATGAAAGAAGTGGCATTCCATGTGACAGTAAGGAGACAAATCTTGTTTCAGTAGGGCACTTATGAGTGGGGCATTCTTTAGCAAAGATGAGTGTTATGAATTTTTATAGAAGTGGAAGTATAGGGAGTTTGAGTGTGTGAGAGATATGCTTGAGGAAGCCTGAGTAGATTGGCTGAGGTAGTGACTTATTGATGCCATTAGTGAATTGCTGATCCTCACCTGGAGTTGTGGGCATTATTTGTACAGGAAGAGATTGCATGGAATAGCAGAGTTCTGAGTTAACTGCCAAACTTTCTGGAGATTATTTGGTAGTAACCTTGTTTGAGAATCCTCCTGCAAAATATTTAAACAGCAAAACTCATAGGTCTTTCACCTGTTTGCTTAAGTGACTCTTATTCAGTGGTAGAAGAGAGAGAGAGAGAAAGATGCAGTTCTCTTCAGACCCTTAAAAGCCATAGTTTGTTAGTGTTCTTGGACAACCAACAGAAAAGTCATGTGTTGTGCTTTTCATTTCCTTTTTCTTAGGTGGAGGTCTTTAAACAGAGGCTGGATGGCCATCTGACGGGGATGCTTTGATTTGGATTTCCTGCATGGCAGGGGGTTGGACTAGATTACCCTTGCGGTCTCTTCCAACTCTATTATTCTATGATTCATGCACATGGGTGTATGAGACTGAAATACATCATACTGATTGGCTGTTCTATGACATATAGGGAGACTAGGCACAAGTTAGTGTGAAAAGGAAGCACAATGTTGGTTCCAGCACTAACAGCAAGCATATTGCTTCTTCTTGTAGCCATTAGCCAATGTGAAAAACAGACATCTCCTCTGGCTGGCTGGACACTACTAAGATGATGCCAGGAAAGTAATGAAGTCTGCCATACTCATAAAGGAACAAAATGCAGGTGGCCTGATAGAGAATATTGTAGCAGAGCTCCACAGTTAAAGTACAACAATTCAGGAGAGTGTAAACTGGCTCTTTGACCACACTGTCAATTGTTGAAGACTTGCAGTAAGCTTGGAATATGCTGCCAAGCTGTTAGAGAGCAGCTCTAACACATATCTAGAAGAGCATAGGTGACTTCTCACCTGTAAACCTTAGATTTTCTCTGTTTGTGTGTGAGGCTTAGTAACATTTGAAATCAGGTTATCAGGGCCTAAACTTTAGTGCTTAGATGCATACTAAATATGCACAGCAATGAATATCGAGGTAGAGCCACTTGTACTGAGTAATTCCACTCCACTAGATTTTTTTAAATCTTCATTTTCTTAAAAGCCATATCTTGTACCTCCATTTATCAGCTGATTGTACCAAGTAAGTCATGATCTTTTCTCACTGAGAGTTTCCCATGATCTTCCAAAGTATAATTCTGGAATAATAGCTGTGCCTGTGTCTTGAGGTGGCAAATTATTCTTGGATTAAGGCATAGCAGTGAATTTTGGGTACTGTGTACTTCTCACATAGTTATGGCTCCTAAATTTTCCAAACAGATCTGCAGTTTAGTAAGCTTGAAGGCATATATGGCCATGTTTTTTGTTTCCTCTCTTTTGTAGTGCATAAATAGAAGGAGGAATGTATGGTTTTCCTCTTAGGTATAGAAATAGACTGTGTCATTCTGCTTTCTCCTTTACCTGCCGCATCTTTTTTCACATAGTGTGTATGCAATTCAATGCCTTTCCTGCAAGGCTCCGTTAGTTATTATTTTCTTAGAGGATGATAATAAAAATATTTTAAATTAAAAAACAAAAAATTAAACAGATTTTCAATCAGATTTTCTGACCAAGAAGGTATAGGTCTGTGGTTCCCTTCCTTGTATGACTTTGCATCACTATTTGTGTGGAAGATTTTTTACTGAAGCTGCATTGACAAGGTTTTCTGCATATTTTCCAAACATGACAGTGTATTGGCTTCTGTTAATGCCCATGACCAAGTCTGTGAGTCTCAAGATTTAATGTTTTCCCCATTTTTTTCCCAAGGGATAAGATTTTTCTAAAAGCAGCAACCTCAATATCAATAAATCCAGCATGTTGGAAAAGGCTGTTTCCTTGGGATTCTGACTTTCTGAACCCAGAAGCAAAATGACATTAACTGTCTGCTTAGTTGGAAGACTTGGCACATTAATTTTTTATACACTCAGACCACCTGAGTGACTGGATTCAATTAAAGACCCCCCCCTCTTTTCTTTTTATCTTCACTCCCCCCATTTTATTAATGTGGCTCCTCCATAAAGAAAATAGAGGGACCTGTTGAAATGTGAAACCCTTATTTCTTAGTGTGACCCCCTAGATAATTAGGGTTAAATTGATATGCTATCACACAGTGACACATTTTATCTGCCTCTGTTTGTACAAGAGGATACAATGGTGGAGGAAGGACCAATTTGTGCCCTTCTCTCACTAACCAGGCAGAGATAA
This sequence comes from Sceloporus undulatus, assembly GCF_019175285.1. Taxonomy (NCBI): domain Eukaryota; kingdom Metazoa; phylum Chordata; class Lepidosauria; order Squamata; family Phrynosomatidae; genus Sceloporus; species Sceloporus undulatus. Next base: position 73,525,807 of record NC_056525.1, on the reverse strand, counting down.
AAGGTGTCACTAGGCCGATAATGTCCTCGCCTAGCACTCCTTTATTGTTGCTCATTTTGCTATTCCACCCCCCCCCCCCCAACCCTGTTCTTTCATTCTTTTAATACTCTTGCCATATTTTAGCTCCTTGCCATTGCATAATGATGCCCTTCTAAATGTGTGTGTACTATCTGCAACTCTGGCTGACAGCCTTGCCTGATAACCAAATTCCTGTCCATCCATCACTAGCTGCTTCTCTTCAACTTAAGGAAAGTGATAACCAAAGCATAGCTGTTTATCACCGCCAAGCTGGGCTCTCGTGTCCTAGCTGGAAGAAAGGAGAGCATGCTTCAGAGGAAGAAAGCAAACCATGTGATTTTGCCTTCAATTTGTATACCTTTCCTTTTGCTAGCCTTTCACTGTGGCTAGTGTTGTATGCATTCTAAAAGCTCTCTCTCACATGAAGGTAGTCTGGAATTTAACAGAGAGCAGAGTGACTTTTATTTGGTTTTGGAATTTTATTTTCTAGGTATTATGGCTTCAGAATAAAAAATTGATGATTACTTTTTGCTTCCAGCCTAGTACCTGTTGCAGAGGCCATAAAGCAGAATGCAAAGGGAAGAGACATTTCTTGTCTTTTCTCCAATCAAACAGCATTCAGAACTGGTTTGCTGTCTCTGATCTTGGAGGTGTTAATAAATAATAATAAAATTTATTTATATACCGCTTTTCCAAAACTGATCAGAGCGGTGCACAACAAAGTACAAATACAATAATCAAAAATAACAACACGATATATACATAACATTAAAACTTGACAATAAAAATTCAATCGCAATTTAAAACCATAAAAACCATATCAAAGCCAGCTGTTGTAAAAGTATTGTGAAGTACTAGGCAGTGATGAGAGCCAGCTTCGTGTAGTGGCTTGAGTGTTGGACTATGACTCTGGAGACCAGGGTTCTCATCCTGGCTTGGCCATGTAATCCCACTGGGTGACCTTGGGCAAGTCACACTCTCAGCTCAGGGAATGGCAATTGTAAATCTCTCTGAAGAAATTTGCCAAGAAAATCCTATAAGTTTTCCTTAGGGTCGCCATAATTCAAAAATGACTCAGAGGCACACAACAACAACAACAAAAGATGATAGTTTTTTGGAGGTTTTTCGGGCTATGTGACCATGTTCTGGAAGAGTTTATGTTAGCGTGGTTTGTGCAGTCAGCGTCTGGCACCAGAGTCTCCACCTTCTGTGATGCAAGCAGCTGCTTGCAAGCTGGAGAAACACCTCTCCTTCAGTGTCAGTGAAGAAATACTGCAGACAGATGTCTCACTAACAGGCATTTATTCTTCAGAAGTTCCACTATATACAATGCTGTCATACAACTCCAACACGGTCCACCGTCCACCATCCACCATCACAACAACCCACAGCGACCCACACTGTGACTTGAGGCACACCTAGGGTTGCCATAACCCCCCCCCCCCGTGACCAGCACACTTTTGGGGGTGGCCCTCCCGATCAACGTTCCGTTTTGGCCCCCACCCGTGCCTGGTCCCCGTTTGGGGGCCCGCTCCGGCCATTGCCGCTGCCGCTAATGCGACTGCTGGGCGCCAACCCACCTCCTCCTCCAGCTCCGCCTTCCTCCTCTTCCCGCCTCAGGGCGAGGGCTTGAATGCTGCCCAGGCCTCAGTAGAGGTCAGCGGCACGCCGCGCCTGCCCCACTTCCTTCGCGCGCAGGGAAGGAAGTGGGGCAGGCGTGCGCGCTGCGCTGCGGCCCCTACTAGGCTGGGCGCCATTCAGCCCTCGCCCTGGAGGCGCGCCTGCAGGCCTCAGGGCAGGAGAGAAGGTCTCTCCTCCAAAGGAGCCCTTCCTCTCCTGCTTGGGGCTTGCCCCGCCGGCCAGACAGGCCTCAGGGCAGGAGAGAAGGGTCTCCTCCTCCAAGGAGACCCTTCTCTCCCTGCCTTGGGCTTGCCCCGCCGGCCAGGCAGGCTCCATGGCAGGGAGAGAAGGGTCTCTCCTCCAAGGAGACCCTTCTCTCCCTGCCTTGGGTGTTGCACCGCCAGGCAGGCTCCAGGGCAGGGAGAGAAGGGTCTCTCTCTCCAAGGGAGACCCTTCTCCTGCCTTGGCTTGCCCCACATCCAGGCGGCAGGGAGAGAAGGGTCTCTCCTCCAAGGGAGACCCTTTTTTCCCTGCCTTGCAGCTTGCTCCTCTTCTTTCTCCTCCTCCTTTTGAGGCAGACCCTTTTGGCCCTGCCTCTTCTTTCTGTGTCACAATGATCTCTGTCCCCCTGTCCAGGGTGACTTTGCACTTTTGTAGCCTTTTGCAGCCCTTCACTGCACTTGGTGACCATCATCTCTGATGTCATTTCCCATGACTCAGCACTGGTGGAAAAATGCCTTGTCATCATGGCTGGCAATGACCCTTTGTTGTCCAGTCACTATTTAATACCACATTGTGCATTTTCTCAGGCCTCTATATCCCAACAGTTTATTCCTGATGTTTCGCCAGCATCTGTGGCTCACATCTTTAGAGAATGCTGGCATGGAAGTGAGTGGGGTATATATACAGTGATACCTCCACTATCGATGTATATATCTAACTCCCCTTTAAAACCTTCTGAATACCATACTTTGTAGTAACAAATCTCATAGTTTAAGAAGGCACCAGGTGGAAAATTCCTTCCCTTTTTATCTGTCCACCTGAAACTCCCACCCATACATTTTAATATTATATGGGGAGGATATTTTTGTCCATTTTCCTTTTATTGTGTCACAATCCTTACTCTTAAAAAAAACAATAAGCCTCAAACACTATAACCTTTTCCCATAGTTGCTTCAGCCTTTTTTTAAAAATACTCTTTACATCTCTACAATATTTTTTTTCTAAGACTGGCAGTCAAAATTGTATGCAGTGATCCAAGTGTGGTCTCAAGCTAGATATGTGTTAAAGCACTGTGATAATGGTAATTTTATGTTCAATCCTTTTTCTGTTAATCCTTAGCATGCAGTTTGCTTTTTTCATAGCTGCATCATAATCGGTCAGTGATTTTGTATTTTGTTGTTGTTGATCCTCTACCACAGTCCCAACATTTTTTCCTAGGTCAAACCAGTATACATGTGAAATTGGGGGGGAGGGGCAGGGTTTTCTCAGTGTGCATCATCACACATTTTCTTACATTGATCTGCATATATCGTTGTATGTCCCATTTATTCAATCTGGAGAAGTCATTTTGAAGCCTTTTCAATCCCTTTTCATTTTTAATTTGATGTATTCAACACATTTAGCCACCTCAGTGCTCAGCCCAGGTCACTTATAAACAAGTTGAAAAGCACAGATCCTTGGAAGACTCAATTTTTTATATCCCTGTGTCTTGAAAACTTGCCTCTTATTTCTGTGTTTTGGTAGCTCCTTTTGTGCAAGCAGTAGTCTGCTTAGGAACAGATCTTTCAGTTGATGTTTTCAGGAGTTCTATTTCCAAGTGGTAGGACTGGATCAAGATGAATCATTTGAGAAGTCAACAGGTTGCTAAGTCCATGATCTATTGACTCTTTTATTGGAGGGTGATTATTATGGCAACAGGAGTACAGGTCACCTCTCTCCTTTAAGATGAGGCTAATTTGAATCCTGGTATGGTATGCCTTGGAGAAGTCATGTTCCTGTAAAACAACAAAAACAATTTTTATTTCCTAACTGCCTCTGCTTGAGGCGGGGTACAACATGTACAAATACGGTATATGTACACTGAAAGATGTTACTGAGATCTTCCTTGGCATGGCATAATGTGATGGCTTGTTCCCACATCCATTAGTTTGGGTGGCGGAATACAATCAATATTGAAGGAAGATAATTAATCCAGCAAAACTTGTAGGTATATAAATGTGGAGTAAATGCACATTTACCATGTGTATCTATTAATTACATTAAGGGGAAAAGCCAGGTTTTAGGAAATCTGGCAGTAATGGCAGTGCATATTTTGCCTTCTTCTTACTTTCATTTCCCCATCACCACACCAACCAGTGTCACTGTCTCCTTACTTAAGCTTGTGAAAATCCCTGCAAGAGGACAACAAATGTTGCTGTTACTAATGAGGTCTTTTGCTTTCTGCAAACTGACATTATGGAGTTCTTCTCCCCAGATGCAGTATTACTAACACCAAGAAAAATGCCCTGCCTAGCCTGATCCCATCTCATGTCTTCTTTGTAGAGTCTCTGCTCACAGAAAATAGTTTGCAACAAAGTGCTGGGTGCAAAGTGCATGCCTAATTTGCATATCCAATTGCTTGGATTGCAGTAATTATCATGTGTAAATGGATCTATTAATCACTTATTTAATTAATTTTTGGTCTGTCCTAAGTTAGCCTCATTCATACCCAATCCAGCATTCAAAGCATCTCCAAAAATCTTTAGCAAAGCATTAATAAGCATATGACCTGTAAACTACCCCATATCAATCAAATTGATTGGGGACAAATGAATCTAATTTCCAAAATAAAGGCTCCATTGCCCATTCTTTGCCCCTCCAATAGTAAAAGGCAAGGTGGAGGTGCTGAGAGTTTTTGTGACTGTTGACTGATAAATCCAGGTTCTTACAGTTGGAGATCCCTCTCTTCAGTGTTATGCCCCCTTTTGCCAGGGTATTAGGTTTTTCCCCTTCTGATTGTTATAGTGTTTGGCATCCTAAGTATATCTCTGCATGTTCAGCACTTGCACCTTAGCTGTGAAGCTTGTGCTTTGCTCTGACGATCTGCTTGTGTGATGATCTTGTAAACTTGGTATCTTTGGATCCAGGTGCAAACACTGGGCCACCAACATAATTTGTGAATGACTGTATAGGCTTTTAAATTTCTCTCTTACTTTACTTCGGAAAGATTACTTCTTAGATAAATTCTGCATATTTACCTGAAAAGAGTAGCTTCAAACCAGAACTCTTCTACCTGAGATGACCTTATGAAAACACTGTATATTGTTTTTGTGACTTTTGAATAGCAGTGGTTGTGATCAGTTGACTATATTCTAGTTCCTTATTCTTTATTTTACGATTGAGATTTCTTTTATAATGCCAAATTTCATACAGAGGAGTCATTTGCAATCCATATTTACTAAGGTACTGGGATGGCGATAATTGGAGAGGAAAAAAAAAGGAAGTAGGCCTGCATCTACACTGCAAAATTAATGCAATTTGATACCACTTTAACTGCCATGGCTCAGTACTATGGAATTCTGGTATTTGTAGTTTTGTGAGATATTTAGTCTTCTCTATCAGAGAGCTTTGTGCCATTGCAAACTACAGATCCCAGGATTCCATTTATGGAACCATGGCAGTTAAAGAGGTGTTGAACTGCATTATTTCCTGCAAGAGGATAGCAGGATCTGTTTCGGCCCCTAAAGGCCATTTTCAGATATTCTGAGGGCAAAATGGATTTTGTTGTTTTGTTTTTTTGGGAAAAGTTTATCAAAGTGTGACTTTGACCTTGAGGGGTATGTTCACTGGGGTTCCAAACATGATGAAAATGCCTTCTATACTCCATAGAGATTATTTTTGGGCATTTCAGAGCAAAACAATTTAGAGCTCTGGGAGAGGCCTGGGGACTACAAAAATGTCTCTTGGGTCTCCACACTTTACTTACCCGTTCTAGGGCTCTAGTGAAAAACTTGCTCATCTCATGAACATACTCAGTCCAAACATCTGTCAGTCCCCTCACCTCTATTTTGTCCACTTTGATAGCAACATCTGGGGAAGAAAACTGGTATTTTTGCCCAGTTTTTGCCCTGACAGTAGTTTAAGTAACCTTCCTCATATTTTTTTAAACATCTGCATTGTACATTGTCTTCATTATGAACTCATCATGTTCTTCGAGTTGCCTTTTTTCAGTACTCATTTCATCAGTGGACTGTTTTCCATCCATTTTCATTGTGTTTTGTGTCCTGTTTTTTTTTAAAATGACGCCTTGTTGTTTGTTGTTGCTGTTGTTGTGTGTCTTCAAGTCTGAGACCCTAAGATGAACCTATCATGAGGTTTTCTTCGGAAGATTTGTTCAGAGTAGGTTTGCCTTTGCCTCCCCCTGAGGCTGAGAGAGAGTGATGTGCCCAAGGCCACCCAGTGGGTTTCCATGGCCAAGTTGGGATTTGAACCCTGGTCTCCAAAGTCATAGTACAATGCGCAAACACCACATTTTGTAAGAGAACTATGTAGCATTGAAAGATATTGATCATCTGCCTAGGATGATGCTATGGAGGCATTCTCACTCTTTCTTTTAAAATGCCTCTGTATTAAGCAAACTCCTATTGGAACTGTTTGGCATCCTAAGCATACAACAGTTCTTGTCTGTAGTATACATTCGAGACTAGAGATGGGGAACCTCTGACCCTCTAGATCAGAGTCTACTATTCGGTGTTCCTAGATTACAGAACTCATCATCCCTAGCCATTGGCCCAAATGGCTAGGGCTTGTGGGGCTTGAATCCAACATTTGAAGGCCACAGGTTTCCCATCCCTTGTCTTGTGCTTGGACTGAGTGGCACTGTTTGATCTCTGTCAAATGCCTGGGATCCTTCTGAAATGCAGACTGGAGCTATAAGAACATTTTATTCTTTCCCTTTTCGAAGAACCAGAAGTGTTTAATAAAGCTAACTTGGTTTTGTCAGACTGCTCTAATTTGCACTCTTTCCTCTCTTACAGGTTACCTGGACAATGCCAATACTTAGGGCTTCCAGTTGCTGATTACTTCAAACAGTGGATTAATCTCAAAAAGGTATTTTCATTTTAAATCTACCCCCACCCCCACCCCCACCCCTGTCTCTTCTGTTTCTTCTTCGTTCTCTCATTCTCCCTTCCTCTCTTCCTTCAAGGAGGTATTTAATAAGCATTGCTGTTTTGCATTGAAATGAGGAGTTATTTTCTCAGAGGCTGGGTGAAGCGAAGTTCCTATTGTATCTCTCCTAATAGAGTCTTACTGTACTTGATGGAATATGGTCTGCAGCTGAGGAGAATCCCATTGTGGCCACCCTCACGCAGCACCTCTATGCATAATAACTCAGCATCTCTCTGAGAAAGGCTGGGTCAGCTGGAGCATAGCCAAGCCTGCTCTCTGCTCCCACCATTTCTAAGCCTTCCACCCCTGCTGAATATTAGCCAGCTGTTCCTCAGCTCTGAAAATCCTGGGGGAGGGGATATAGAAATAAAGTCTGCTTAAGACACCTTGTTCCTTTATTCTTCATAAAAGACAACAACATATATTTCCCAGCTCTCCCAATAGTTTTTTAGCTGTAATCATTAAGACATGAATGCTTCTGATACCTCATGGAGGGACTGCTCAGGCCCCTTTCTAAAGAGAGCACCCTCTGGCAGTTATTTGTATAGAAATCTTCCAGCCAACCCTGGGTGTCCATAAGAAGAAGTTGGAACTGATAGTTGGTGCAGGAAAGAAAGGGAAAAAAAGTTGCATAGCAATGTCATGACTTTTTAAGTTCCATCTGCTTCATGTTAAGGCATCGTAGTGCCACTGAATTTAGCAGTTTTACTTGTTAGATAGAAACTTGCTAGTGGAAATCTGCCTATGATTTGCCTTTCCCTCTATTTTGTTATACCCCTTTCTGAGAACTGAGAATAAGGGACATTACAAACAGTAACAGAACAAAAATTAACACGAACTGTTCTGTCAAATCAGGGTAGGGCAGAAATGTAACAAGGGAGAGGCTAGCAGCATGTTTTTCCTGAAGCTTGACAAGGGTTTCCTTCGTTCTCTGCTGTCAGAGCAAATCTCTTATTGTCAGGCTTTTGCAAATGTAACTTGAAAGCATATTGGGGCATTGTGCAGTTCAGTGACCATTAATGATCGCCATTTGAAGTTCACTAAACTTCTGGTGAATGGGTAGCAGCGATATAACCAGCTGATTGATAGTAGATATACAGAAAAGTCAAATCTGCTTTGTGTGCTGATGTTTGATATCAGCTGGCATAAACCCTTGGCAGTTTAGTACCCCTGGCCATTGGGACAATATGTTCTGTCTTTTGGCCATCATTTTGGGCTATCAGGTTCAGCCCTTTAGAAAGCTGGTTTTTATTTTGTATAATCCACTTTGACATACAGACAGAGGAAAATTTTATGTCTCTTTCAGGGCGTAGTTTCATAGAGCAGATGTTTGATGAGAAATCATGATGTTTTAATGTCATAGAAATGGTCAGGACAGAGAATGAGTAGAGATGAGGAGTCATGTACAGAAGGGGTTATCATCACTCAACTCACTACACCCTCTCTTCCTTATAAAGTGTGGTCACTCTAGCGACTATGTCAGAAAGAAATAGAAGCTTACTTGCTCTGCAAGATATGGGGAGAGCAGGATTTCACTGTCTTCACATTTTCCAGATTGCCAAGAAGAAAGAGTGTGTTCTTAGGTTCAGGCTTAAAAATTCTGAGACATGAAAGTCCCCCAGCACCCTTGCTCCTTGATGTTGGGTGGTTGCTGGACTTGGGTTCCTAATGTTACAGTTTATTTGTTTTATTAGATTAGTATCCCTCTGGGAATCTACAAAAGACAGAGTATGTGGAGAGATTTCCTTTAAAGCCAGTGCTGGGTGGCTGAGTGTCCAGCAGTGAACACTGTCTTGCTAATGAGTTACCTTGTGGGGCTCCTAGCAAATTTAATAATAAAAAAAACCCCATGGGATGCAGACAGAAGTCTTGCAGTGAGAGAGTCTTTTGTTCAGGAAGATTTGGAGGAAAGCACTGAGGGATAATGGCAGCAAATCTCAGTGGGACATGTCTAGTTGGCTACGTTAGAGAAATAGGAAGTAACCTTTGGGACTGTTTGATTTTGGGGACTTTGAAAGAGGAAACAGATCTCTTACCACTATTGGTTAGTTGCAGAAACATGGCATCAAACATGGACATGCCCTCTATGGTGAACTGGTGATATGGCAAAACCATGCCATTCTTTATCTGATGACAATGTGTTCGAGACAGCAGCTGGATAAACAGACCTGAGGGAAGGAGAGAAGAACCACCATTAGGGGAAATAAACTGTGGCTTCTTTGGCTGCTGATAAGCTGAATCTTGGCTTGTTAAAAAGATATGAAATAGGTCCAGCATACTTGGTGGTAGGGTCTGGTTAAGCATATTGACTATCCATGTGTTTTGCCACAACCATGTAACTAATTTCTGAACAAATACATTGTTTAATTCAGATGTGTATGTGGGTACCTTGTTAGAGGGTATTGTGGGTTTTGTGAGTGCTTAAGTCAGCTATCTGGAGTTTTACACCAATTTCTGTAGGGAGGCTATAGATAATAAATAATAGAAAATAGTTGTGCATAGTTACTATAAGCAGGAAGATAAAGTGCAAAACAAAATGGGCAAGTTGTATCTTCAAGACACCCAAATTTCTTAGCACTCTTGCAACAGCTCTTGTTTCAACTGGATTTTGTTGGAGAATTCTGCTTTTAGTTAAAGCTAGGCCACCTATATTTCTTGTCTTCATTATCTTGTGTTTTTAAGCTAACACAGGCAGGAAACTGATTTGTGCCTTGTAACCTTGAGTGTTTTTGTCATTGTGACTGTTGTAGCAAGAGGAGCTACCCATGTTCACACACTTAACTGTCAGATCCATGTTACTTCCAGTAGGTTATCATGTGTGTGTAAGAAAGGAAAGCCATTGCTGTAGGAATAATAAGGTACAGTGCTCCCTCGGGTTACGAAATTAATTCGTTCCGCGGCTAATTTCGTAACCCGAAAAACCTTCGTAACCTGAATTGCCATAGGCGCTAATGGAAAAAAAAGCCGCGGCTCCATTGAAAACAGCGCCGAGGTTTTTTCGTAACCCGAAAAAACCTTCGTAAGCCGAAACAATAAATCCCTATGGGATTTTTTTCGTATCCCGAAAAATTCGTAAGCTGGGTAATTCGTATCCCGGGGTACCACTGTATTCTTAGCCTTTTCTGGATGAATTAGTACAGAAGTGGGGAAAAATCCATTCTATTCCTCCCCTCCCCATATAAAGGTTAAAGGCAGCCTGATACATAGATTCAGGAGCTGGATGAAATGTAAGAACTTAGTATGGGCAGAAATCAGCAGCAATGACAGCAAACCCTGCTTAAAGCTGGATGTGTTGTCAGAAGTTTTACTTTCCTCTGCCTGCAAATGCTTCCTCTCTGCCAAACCGCATTGGCCTCTCAATGACATTTTTAATGTCACTGAGCGATCTTGTATCCTTTTGTGAACTGTCACTTTAGTGAAGACTTGGGGCAGAGAGTTTATTGTGCTCTTTGCCTTGACTAGATCTGTACTGGGGAGGGCTACTGGAGATAGGAATTTTATTAGAATGTTCCTCTACATCAGATCTTTTAAAAAATCTTTTCAGTGGGCAGTCACTGAGATAGTTGCTGAGTGCTGCTGGCTGGCTTCTCTTCCCCTGCTGTCAAAATTCATCTGTATGATCAGCAGAGGTGCTGTGGGTTAGTATTAAGGGATATTAAGAAAGCTGGAAGTTCTCTTGTTTGGTCATGTCCAAGGCTGCAAAAGGCAAGAGTGCTTGCAGGTCAGGATGGAAGAGACATTAGGAGAAATTACAAGTGACTTTAATAGAAGAGGCCAGTGGGCAGTGATAGAGCCATGTGGATAAAGCAGTGGTATGGGGAAAAGCCAGGAGAGGAGAGCAAAGTTACTGCTGCTTGTGGTGGTCGTCTCTATACCTTCAAGTGGGAGAGAGGCACAGTTATGCACGAGGATACAAATAAAAAACATGGTAAAATTAGTAAGAGAGACCCATCAACAAAAAACAATAATACATCATAAATGATAAAATAATAGAAACATAAATCTAGAATGGTTCTAGCCATCATTCCGATCAAGAAAACTGATTATAATCTTGCTAGCAGCTAAACCAAATTTTGCTTCCATAGAAGTAACAGATACATTGTTGCCAGCCAAAAGGACACAAATCTGCTGAAAGCAAGATCTATCGGAAAGGGAATGTAAAATACATTCAAGAAACCTTTGTCTAGGAGATATATACAGAGGACAATGTAAAAGGTAATGTTCGATATTCTCCACTTCCCTGGTTTTGCAGATACATAATCTTAGATGGACAGGAGTGTTATTATATCTCCCTGTCAAATAGACAGAAGGCATACATTGGTACCTTACAGCTGTAAATGCTTTTCTAGCAAGGGCCAGAGTAAGATTAATAAAGTAATGTTCTAACCCAAACTATGTCTTGTACAATGGGTACCAAAAAGAAAAAGAAGAGTTTGAGAGTGAATGAAGATTGGCTCATTTGGAAGCAAGATAAATTTTCTCTTTAATCAGTTGCTTGACTCTACAGGTGGCATAATTTGGAAATGATTCCACATTAATATCATAGCTCTGCAATATTGTTCTAACTATAGATATCTAGGAGCTTGGAGAGTTAACAGATATTTGTTCTAAAAAACATTTTTTAGGGAGCCTGGAATCACTCATGGGTAACAACTTTAGCCAGTAGAAGGCAAGAGCAGTATGTGTACCAGCTTGAAGAGTAGTTTGGCCTGTTTCTGCTCTCAGAAAAGAGACAGGGGTACACTTAGGGACAGCCAACAGAGATCTTAAAAATAAGTTCTGAACAGTTTCTAAATTTGAGACACTGTTGTATCCCCAAATTTCTGCTCTGTATAATAACTGAGGAACAATTTTTCTTTGATAAACCTTAATAGTAGGTGCTACTAAATGACCTCCTTGAATTCTATGGAACTTCAACAGAGAATTTATAGAGAGGGATGATTTTAGCTTAGTAGCAACAAAATGATTTTCCATGACAAATTAGATTGAAATCTTAAACCCAAGTAATTGTAATAGGATTGCTGATCAATAGATTTTGCCTCAAGGCTCCACCAATGAAGTTTTTTTTAAACCAAAACCCACAACTTTGGTTGTAGAGTGATTAACTATTAACATTTCCTTTGTACAGTATTCACTTAGCTTCTTTAAGAGTCTGAGCATTCCGATTAAGGTGACCGAGATCAATACAATATCGTCGGCATATAACAGCACTGAAAGTTTAACATCCTGAATAGTAGTTGGGAAATTTTTTGATCCTTTTAAGGCCTGGATGACATCATTAATATAAAAATTAAATAAAAAAGGTGCCAGAAGACAACCCTGGCGTACACCTCTATCTGTGGGGATGCTATCGGATAGAACCCCATTTGCCCCAAGTCGAACCCTGATGGTAGTATTATGCTGTAACATTTGAATTAGAAGAAGCAGTCTTCTATCAATGTTTGCCGCCACTAACTTTGACCAGAGTCGATCTCGGTTGACTAGGTCAAAAGCAGAAGTAAAATCAACAAAGGCAGTGAAAAGTTCTCTTCTATCTTTTGGGGAGTATTTTTGAATCACGTGGTGTAAAACAAAACATTGATCTAGTGTAGATTTACCCTTCTTAAACACGGCTTGTTCTTCTGCAAAAATGTCGTTTTCTATAGCCCAGACCTCTGGTTTGCCTAACATGTATCTTGCATAGAGTTTAGAGATGATATTCAATAGGATGATAGGGCTAAAGTTTTTAGGATCGGCCATAGAGCCCTTTTTATGGATAGGAATTACAATACTCACAGCCCACCTCTGAGGAATTTTCATGAGGATACACTAAAGTGCCCTTATCCAAATGTCTGTCTGTTGAGTCTCTCACTCTGCTAGACCAAACTGATATAGTGTACAAGTGAAATTTGTGCAGTAAACCCTTTGGAACAAGGATCCATCTCTTTCAGTTCATTCTGGAAAGTACTGTAAGCATTGATGGTGTTATATAAACGATTGGTAGCAGTAGTTGCCACACAATAAGATGCAGATCCTTAGGCTGTGTAATAAAGCTGCTTAGATTAAGACTTAGCAGGAAACAAATGGAATGTTTTCATGCAAACAAATAAAAAGACCTTATATACTTATTTTGTGCATTTACCCTTGAGACCATTTTGACAGAAAAGAGGAAGAACTCCCAACATTATTCTCCATTGGTTGGGTATGCTGGCTGCTGAGACTTGCAGTTCAACAACATCTGAAGGGGCACATGATCCTCATCCCCACAGCAAACCTGGTTGATGAATTATACAATTGTTGTTGTTGTTGTTGTTGTTATTGTATGTGCTGTACATACAATCAAAAGTTGTTCTGACTTATGGTGACCCTAACCATGGTCTCCATAGTCATAGTCCAATTCTCAAAGCACTACACCATGCTAGCTCTCATTGTACCCATATACTCTGCACAATTGTGTAATTCATCAGCACAAGTAATATGCAGAGGTTTTACTGCATAGTGCAGACTAAACAGGTAAGTTGCCTATTAGTACATATTGATGAAAAATTTGGATAGAGATTGATGCTTGTGCACCCTTCTTCTTGTATACTACCTGGTTCTGTTGGAGCTATTCTTTTAGAAAATGAAATTGAACGTTTGGATCCAAGAAAACCAAGCTGTAAACCAGCTGTGTGTTCACTGATTATGGGATAGGCCCGTGTCTTGGGGTTTTCTACTACTACTTTTATCCTCTTATGCATCTCTTGTCCTTTTGCATCTGTTAAATTTCTGGTAAAGACATAGGAAATCTACAGAATGAATAAAGAGCAATGAAAATGACAAGAAGTGTGCAATATTTTCCACAGGAGGAAGTTCTGAAAAGTATAACTCTCCTGTAATGTCCACTCTTTTATCTATTACTTTTCTAAGGAGAAGTATATAAAATCACGAGTGGAGTAGAAAAAGTAATCTGGAAACAGACTTTTTACCCTTTCAAGTAGTTACTGCAACCAGTGAACCTGCAATGAAATTAACAAGCAAGAGGTTTAAAACAAGCACATAAACTATTTTCACACAGCACACAGTTTATTTGTGGAACTTTGCTATCAGAGCTGCTAGGCAATAATAATAAAAAGACCCTAGACGAATTAATGGAAGATAAGAATATCAATAGGTTTTTTTATTAGGAATCTCAGGCATCTATCCTAATAGTTAGGTTGTTTCTAAACTTTAAAACTTACAGTTGGAAGTGGATGACTAAAAATGGACTATCACTGCATATTTCTTCAAGGATTTTTAATCTGGCTAATGGGATATGGAGCCAGAGGGACTGTTGGTCTGGTCAAGACATTTGTTGTTTTTATTTGCCCCCAAGTTTGAATTTGAGTTACAATGACACAATGAATGAGAGACCTCCAAGATCCCTGGTCATTAACTGATCTACTCAGATTTTATATAAATCCAGTGCCATGGCTTCCTTGATTGAATCAATCTGCCTGTAGACCGGTCTCTCTCTTTTCCTACTACTTTGCATTGTTTCATCATAGGGCTTTCAAGATAAAAGGCTTTAGGAATGGTTTACCATTGCTTTCTTCTGCACAGTATTAACTCTTTCACTTGTCTATTATAGATCTTTCACCAGTGTCATCCCCCACTATTGCTGCTGTCCCATAGTTGTTTGGGTAGCAGGTCAAGACATTAGGTTTGCATAAATTCACTGCCAGGAAAAACATGTTGCACACCATTAAATAACATGGATGCATGGTAAACTAAGGCACTTGTCTAATCCTGAGTCTACTACTAAACTAAAAGGATACGGAACCATGAGTTATTTGCTAGAAGCAGTTGTAATTCGGCACTTCCTATTGTTACTGTATGACTGATCTTACTGTCTTCCATCCTGACTTAAGTATATTAGGATTGGATTTCTACATTTAATTCTCTGCATCATTTTGTATATTGTTTTGTTGCATAACAGCTACTCTTTAAAATCCAGCAGCTATCCAAAGCACACAAGAAAATGAAATTGGAGATCATGTGATAGCTCAAAGGATATTGGTAACTGACCAATCACAGAGGGCTAGAATGGATGCATTGATCTGATCCAGAGGGGCAGATGTGCTTTCCTGCCTCTCTCATGTAAACCTGTATGGGGCCAGCTTTCTACCACTTTGCCTTTAAATCTGTCACACAGCTGTCTTGAACTCTAGAAATCCTTTCACTCTCTCCCTCGCCTTGTTAACATGTGTTGCCTTTGGGGTAATCAGGGAAAAAATATTATGTCCTTTTACAATTACCGGGTTTTGGAATATTAAAATGTCTCGCTGCATCGGCAGTGTTATTTTGATTGGTATTCTAACCTTTGACTAGCCCATAAAGCGTGCCGCTCTTCGAGCCAATATTGCAGGACTGAAATTTAATTCCGAAATGATTCCAGATAATAGGGAGACAGATAATATATGCATGAAGGATATTATGTTTGGACTAAATGCAGCAGGGCCAGGGCTTGGGAGTTGAATAATAGCCCAGAGTGAGTTATAATCTGTGGGACAGAAATACCTTACTGTCAGGGCTAGGAGAGGAACTCTTAAATCAAAGGAAGAGAGCTTGCGGGTAGTCATTGGAGATGGAAAGGGCATCCAGGAAAAGCCTTAAAGAAACGGAGCCCTTACTGCAGCACTCACTTTGTAGGGTCCTTTTGGTTCTAGGGATCCCTAAAATATGTAAATATGTATTTACAAATAATAGTTGCATTTATGGTTGGAAAGGTGAGTTTTGCACTCTACACTTGGTGCATTCTTCCATTTACCTAAAGTTGCAGTTTAACCATTGGTAATGGCTCATTTTTTCCCATTTTACCAAAGAAGACCTAATAAAGAACAGTTCGGTGGTTTAATGTTTTATTTATGGCTTTGGCCTTGGTTTATCTAATGAATCTCCATTAACCTTTAAAATTGGCTGGAGATATACTATGTGAGAGTGCCACCTGTTCACTAGGTAAGTTCAGGATGTTCTCAATAGTGGCTTAACTGTCATTAAACCCTCAAAAGCCCATTTTTATAGTATTTTACACTCTTTTGAAAAGTTATTGGCCAACAATTTGTTTCTTAAAGTAAAACTTGGTTTCTTCTACTCTCCTTTTAGATTTCAAAAAAATCCCTACATTTAATACTATATTGTGTATTCTGTTTACATAGTTGTTTTTTATAACCCTGTAGCCTGTTTAAACTGTTCAGATCAGTTGTCAGCTCTTTGAGTTCTTGGATCAAATTAAATAGTGTTTATGTAGCTATTGGACATATTAAGAAAATAGTTGTGGACTGATCTTGATAATAACTGCTTTTTGAAAGCTAGTGCAAGGGCTCTAGTGATGATGAATGGAACTTTTGGGGGCGAACATAGATGAGCCGCTCAGTAATATAGCAGCTGAACAAGACACTGGTGACAATCTTCAAAATTATGTTAGGTGTTATTTCCTGTGGGGATATTATGAAATACTTCAAAGGATGTTTGTTGATAAGATGTCCTAGAAACTGCAAGAGAATGTAGAATTAGCCAGAGTTCTTGTTGTTTAAACCTTCTATGTTGGATGGATGGGTAGCTGATATTAGCCTTAAATATTTTCAAAGTCACAGAAGCATTTTAAATAACAACATCAACAGCAAATGTTTCAGTAGACTAGGTCATTATTATTATCCCTATATTGCAGATGGGATATATGTTCTGTCAGCTTAAGGCACCTTAGGGTGTGTCTACCCTGATCCCCTCCAAAATTGGCCTCACCTGCATTTTTCTGATCTGCACTACACACACACAGAGTACTTTGACGCTACATTGGCACAACCTGCCACATGTTTCCCTAAGCAAATTCACTTGTTTCCCCTTTTCTAGCATATATCAACCCATCAGCCATTAGCCCTTTTGGTTTGCCTGTCAAGTCTGTTGGATCCACTCTGATTGGATGCTTCTCCATGCAATCCCCTTTCCCTCTTTGCTGCCCCAGTGAGTGAGTGAGTGAATTCAAATGTACCACAGAATGTACACATGCACCACAGAAAAAAACAAAAATAAATAGGATTTTATTCATCTTCTATGTATGAAAATGTTCAGCCATGAGATCAGCAGTGTGGGGTTAGATTGGGGCACCCTCTCCCTCTTCCCATCGCCTGAGTGTCACGTTCTTGTTTACTGGAATGTATGTGGGAGAGGGGAGTGTGGGAGGTTTCTGCACAAGCAAACAAGTGAATTATTTTGGGGGGGAGGATAAGAGGAGGAGGAAAAAAAACAGTAAACATGAATGTGACACACAGGTGGGGAGGGAGGAAGAGGAAGGGTTTCCCCCTCCAATCTACCTCCTCATCGCTAATCTCATGGCTGGACATACACTGCAGTAGGAATACATGGAGACACACACAGAGGTGCATTACAGATCGCCGAAAAGTGGGCGGTCTGGTGCCGGCTCCATTAGCTACACCGAGAAACCCTAGTGGCCAGACCGCGAGGCTTCCCCGGCGCAGCTAAAAAGGAGCGCCGAAATGGCTCTCCTTTTTGGCTCCCGGAAGTGGCGCCACGAGGTGCGCACTCATGGTGTCACTTCCGCCGTGCCACGTCTGGATGCTGTGCGTCCAAGATGTAAATATGGCAGCGCCCATGTGGACGGGCGCTGCCATTTAGTATGCGCTCCACACGTCCTAGGGAGAAGGGCGGTTAGGAAGGTGAGAACCTTCCTAACCCTAGCACGCCCCTTCCTAACCCTAGGACGTGCGGAGCGCGTACTAAATGGCAGCATGTAACCTTCCTAAATTTACCGGACCCAGCCAGTCCTACCCACCAAGAACTCCTCCTGCTTCTGGCCCCAAACCAGCATCACTATGGAGCTCAGTCCACACACATGAGCAAATATCTGGGTGTTCTGTTTAAATCTGGAGTAAATCTCCATTTTTTTTCCTCTGGATTAAAGCCTTGGGGTGTTGGAAAGGCTTGGATTTGACTCATATCATCCCATATGTAGTCTGGGCAGTCCACTGTGAAAATGAGGTTAGACCACTTTATTTGGTTCATAGCATGGTGTAGTGGTTTGAGCGTTGGACTACGATTCTGGAGGCCAGAGTTTGATTTCCAATTCTGCTATGAAATCTACTGGGTAACCTTGGCCAAGTCACAATTTCTCAGCCTCAGGGTAAGGCAATGCCAAACATCCTCCGAACAAATTTTGCCAAGAAAACCCCATGATGCCTTAGAGTGTCATAAGCCAGAAACGGCTTGAAGGCACACAGCAGCAGCAACAACAACAGCAAGACAAACCCTAAGAGTTTGTGAATGAGCTGAGATTCAAACCTGAAACCTGATTTCTATCTCCTCTCCTGGACACAAGCACTCTTGCACTGCCCTGAAGGAGTTTACAGCACATTGCTACAATCATGATAATCCATGTTAACTTAAGTACCAACAAAGTAGCTGTGGTTAGAATGAGTGTACTGACTGGCATGCCTAAGTAACTGCCCAGCAATGCCCCCTATTTTTTTGTTAGAAGAAAAATTTCTTCACCAAGTGATTTTAAACAGAGCAACCATGAAATGGGAGAGGATGAAACTCTTTTTTTCTGCTACTAGAGTTGAAAGTGCCTGTGTTGTCTTCCAGGCTACTTTGTTACTTTTTGGTGTTTGTTACATGTAGTTAGGCCTGGAAAAAAAAGGAAAAGAATAGATGTGGAAGAGACCTGAAGAGTCTAATGTCAAAATGCCTAAACTTTGATCATAGACTTAGTCAGTAGAAAAAGTGAAGACTAGATTCAGGACTTTCACATGATGTGATGTGTTGTTTTGTGTTATTTATTGTTTTCTCTGCCTCTATCCTCAGGGAGAGGTGGGTAAGAAATTATTAATTTACAACAACATGTGTAGCTGTGACAAGAAGGTCACTGGCAATCCACACAACCCTGTGGCTGTTCTCTACAATTTGGGGGGTGGGATTCCGGATAGGATCCTGTAACTGAACTAATTAGCTGAATTTTGTGAGGACTTGAGTTCATTGGTTTAGCCCAATTCTAGCTGAGCAGGAACATGTTTTGAGAGTTTAGCTCCTGCTCAAAACCAGCCTAGAAGTGATATTTGTGTGGAGGTGTCCAAGAAATCAGGACAAGACTAGAATTGGGAAAGAACTGGATAAGATCATAAAGTGTAAAGGCATAACTCTGCACACTAAAGTGAGGATAAATGTAAAGGTAAAGGTATTCCCCATTGACAAGGTTGTTCAGTCATGTCCGACCATAGGGGCCATGCTTACTAAGCCAAAGAGCCAGCATTGTCACAGACTACTCGGTGATCATGTGGCCAGCATGATTGCACAGAATGCTGTTTACCTTCCCACCAAACTGCTTTCAAACTGCTAGGTTGGTAGAAACTGGGACTAGTGATTGGAGCTCACCCCATCATGCAACACCTGGGCCTCGAACTGCCAACCTGCCGATCTTGCAATCAACAGAGTCAGTGTTTTAACTCCTTGAGCCACTGCATCCCCACAGAAGTGAGGATAGTCCAAACCATGGTATTACCCATGTATGGATGTGAGAACTGGACACTGAAAAAAGCTGATAGGAAGAAAAACTAATTTGAGATGTTGTGCTGGAGAAAAGAATTTCATTGGATAGCCAAAAAGATAAACAAATAGGTTCTAGAACATATCAAGCTGGAACTCTCTCTGCAAGCCAAGATGACTTAATTGACATTGTCATACTTTGGTCACATCATGAGGAAAAATGAATCATTAGAAAAGACAATGATGCTAGGAAAGGTGGAAGGCAGTAGAAAGAGAGGAAGACCACATGTGAGATGGTTAGACTCAATTAGGGAAGACAAAGACATGAGCCTACATGACCTGAGTGAAGAAGTTGAGGACAGGGGGACTTGGAGATGTCTTATCCATAGGGTAGCCATCAGTTGAAGTTGACTCAGGGGCAGTTAACAACAGCAAACAACTCTGTTAAATGTATTATCAAAAGTTTATTGTTTAGATATATAGTCGATCCTCTGTTTTTGTGGGGATCTGTTCCAGACCTCACCCCTCCCACAAAAATGGAGACTATCATGTATTCACACCCCATAGGCTTGAATGAGGCACGCCCCTTTGGGGTTAACAGAGGTCACCCCTCTGTGTATAACTGCCATCTGCCGGCCTGAGAGGGAGTTTGCCAGGCAAGTCCAACTCCATCAGGACTAAGCCTGAAGGAAGGAGACTCCGCCCTCCATAACTGCCATCTGCCGGCCTGAGAGGAAGTTCGCCAGGCAAGTCCAGTTCCATCAGGGCTAGCCTGGAAGAAGGAAGAGCCCTCCCTCCAATCCATCTGCTTTGGTCCAGGCCTTAGAGGGAGAGAAGAACCACTGGACCTCATCCCCTTTCCCTCCATCATTCCCTTCTCCTTTTGTTTTGTGTCTTTTAGATTGTAAGCCTGAGGGCAGGGAACTGTCTGATTAAAAATAATATTGTAAGCTGCCCTGAGAGCCATTAGGGCTGAAGGGCGGGATATAAATACCTAAATAAATAAAAACAAAATAAGCAAGAATGTGGATCTCAAGTCTGCGAGGAGGGGCGACTGTAGAAAGAAAAGGGAATTTCTTAAATAATTCTAGCAGTTAGGAATATTTATTTACATGAGGGAGAGCAAATTCCTAAATGTTGTTGGTCTCATTTGTAAAGGAAAGAAAAGAAAAAAGGATGCAGTGTAACAAGGGGTAAATTAAATCCAAACCCCAAATAGTCCAGTTTATTTTAGCTTGGGTAATTTATTTTTGGACTACAAGTCCCAGAATCCTACAACTGGCATAAACAGTGGCTATAGTGGATTCTAAGACTTGACGTCTGTTAAAAGACACTTAAGGTCTGGTTTTTGTTGGAGTATTAGCATCAATGCTTGTGTGTAGCTCTATGTTTCCTTGAGAAGGGGTCATGTCTTCCACACAGGAACACTGATGCATAGCTCTATGGTTATTCGGTCAGTGTGACTGTTAGAAGAGGCTATTTCCCATACCCCTCCCTTTCTGGGGAGTCAATAAACTTTATTCACTCTCTTCTCTTTCTGTTCTCACTAAGCATAGACCAAAACTAGGCTGTGTTACTAAAGATGTTTTCTTCTTATTTACACAAATGAGAGTCAGCTCTAGGGACTCTTCTACCAAGTATAGTTTTCTCTACTGATTAGTTATTTTTTTTTGTAGAACCTAGATGTAGCAATAAAGTAAGTTTCTTTTTACCTACCATTGTATCCTTTTTATTTACCAGAAGCTCAAATCTGGTTGTTTTACCAAATACCTGTGGAGTACATGCTTGTTGATGTGTTGTTGCTGCTGCTAAACTTCCTAACCACAAATAACCCAACCATATTTTTTTTCTAACAGTTTTAACCATACTCCATTAGGTGTAACGCTAGAGTGACCTTGAGGTTAGACATTTTGTCTAGTTTCAGCCACCTAGTCCCATGCAAATTTCTGAGTAAGTTTTCCACAGTGTCTCCCCCCTCTCCCCAGCCTGCATTCTTTGCTTCTATGCCTGAACATTTCTTCTCTGTATTTACAGTCCTTCTAGTTGCCATCTGGACTTGTCTGTAATGGTTGCTGTGTTGCTGCTTAGGATAATTGATTAATGTAGACTTCTGCTTGCTGTGCTAGTCTGAGTATTCTGCTGTGCCACCCCAAAATTAAAGAATATTTCATACAATTTTGGACACCACCCAAGTTTTTAGAGATTTAATTTAGAAGTGCAGCTGTGATAGGCTGAAATGTTGTCAAAGAAAAAGCTAACCTCTTTCCAGGGGGTACTAGTCAGGGATGGGCATACTGTAAGGCCAGAGAGCCATTTTCAGCTGCTAGGATCCCTGGTGAGCCACAGCTGCATCCTGGCATTATGCAGAAGTGATGTTTCAGACTAATGGAAGTTAATTCAGGTTACTTTTACCCCATTGTTCTGGGGACAAAAATAGCTCCTTGGGGTCATTTAACATTCCTTTGGAGCCAAGCACCATTTTTTAAGCCATATATTATCAGATTTTGGGGTGGTAGTAATTTTTGTCATGTATATTTGTATGAGAGAATAATTGAACAGATTTTTTAAAGGGCACAGAAGTTGTGAGAGCACAGAAATATCTTTGATGCATTTTGTCATATTTGCAAAGTCTCAACCAGAATTTTAAGGTTCAAGCTGCCTAAACATCCATGGACAATTTTATTAAACTGTTTATACTTTTGCTTCCAACTCTGAAAAGATTTTTGCAAATGGTGTAACATGTCCCGGTGCCAAAATTAGGTGCCTGGAACTTCCTTCTGGGTCTAGAGTTTAGATAAAAGTTTTTACTCTCCTATATTGTAAGTGATAAAATCTTTAAAAATAGAGCTTGGCATTCCAGGACTTCACCTTATGTACTGTTCTGTCTCCTGTTCTAGCTCTAGTCCAATTATTCATAATGCTTTGTATTCATGAAGATACAGTCCAGAATTCAGTGGGATAAACTGTGACACTTCAAAAAAAATGTTCAGTGTCCTGATTATGTTTTAGTGCAAATTCCAGACAAATTCCAAACAAAAGTACAAATGTGGAGATAGAAGCTCTTTGGGAATAAGTGTCAGCCCTGCATTTTATTTGCAATTTGTTAAACATTGTCATGGTTTTAAGAACAATGGATGTCCTGGGCTGATATTAACATTTTCTGATAAACCCAAGCTGCCAGGCATCAAGAAATGCTAGCCCAAAGTTAGATCATGTTCAGGTACATGCCAACAGTCTTTGCTGCTTTCTCATCTCCCAGGTGCCATGCTCTCTTTCTCAAGTCCTTGTTTTCCTTGCTATTGCACTGCTGAGTTTCATCGTATCTTGATATCAGCTGAGAGGCTAGAATGCTTGTCACATACCAGTGTTGAAAGAGACAAGCTTGACCTCGGACCTGACCCTTCCTCCCCCACAGTCAATACTAGAGCAAGACTGGAGAAGAAGGGATTAAAGGGAGGGCATGTCTTACAATAATCCTGCAACGTGGGCTGCATTCTAGGCCAGGCGAGAATTGCAAGTCAGTTACCACATGCATGGGGAAATGGTAGCTGGCAAATAGGCTGAGGGAAAAGAAGGTCATATTGTTTGGGTCCTACCCTTTCCACATTAGAATTTCTTTCATTCTTTAGACCATGATATTGGAGAGTTTGCCATCTTTTACCTATAGCTAAATCATATAGTAGCTTCTCAGCAATGGTATTGTGCTCTGAAGGTAATCACTTCATTGTTGAAAATCCTGGTTTTGGGAGAAAGGCAGGATATAAATAAAGTGAATAAATGAAACAGAGGAAAGAGATGGAAAGATGAATCATGCACAAGCCTCTCTTTTGTTTCCTTCTTCCATTTTTCTTATTGGCAAATATGAAAAATCCTGCTATGAAAAGAATCCATTGGCCCTTTGCAACCCTTGTTCCCTTCAAGAGAGGGAAAAAGGATGGAAGGTTAAATACAGTTCTTTGAGATTAAAGTATTAGTAGCAATACAAAGGTGAGTAATGCACTCTAGCACCCTACCTGTCCATACAAGCAGTTGAATTTTTATGCCATTGCAAATGTAAGGCCACTAGGACAGTGTTTGTGCTTCAAGCAGCCTCCACCAAACATCAAGAATTCAGCCATATTTGCAAATTGAACAGCTTCTCCTCTATGCTACTTTGGGTCACTTTGATACCTGTCCTGTTCGACTGTCAGCTGCTTCCTTGGTACTGAGAAAATACAGAAAAGGAAAGAGAGCTTGGTAGAAAACATACTAGAGCCAGAAACACAACAAAACAATAGCATTGGTTAGTACCAAGGGGCCATGAGCTATCCAGTTTCTTGTCCATACCAAATAATTATCTTTGATCTAATCTGCATTCCACCCAATCTGTTGTTTCAGTAGTTGTCTATCCAGTTCAGTCCTTTCCTGCAGAAATTTATCACTGTATCGTTTGAAATACTGCCGATATGTTGTATCATTTACAGGTGATCTCTAGACCATTGGCTGGTCTGTGAAGTTGAAGGCTATTATTAATTTGCTGATCTATGTGTCTTCATGGTGTTTAAGGCTTCCATGTTCATGACACTTCATGCCAAATCAGTAAAAGACCTTGCTTAGCAGTTTCATGTTGGTGTTAAATAAAATGGTGACAAAAAGGATCTCTGTAGGACCTATGCTGAAATTGCTGAGCCATAGCACTTTAGGACCAGTTTCTGGAATGTACCTCCCAATTCCCATCCAGACCAATGTCTGAAATACTATGGTTGATAATACTAAAAGTTGCTGATGGAAGGGAATAAATGCAGAAGACGAAAGTAGAAAATACAGTATTTGGTTTTAATCTCACTGTGAAGGGGATCATTGGTGTTCATAAACTGAGCAGTGAGAGGTAGGTTTGAAAATTGGTTTCTTTTTTCATGTTACACAAAAACTGTTCCTCTACAGTGTTCATTGTGTCATCAGCTTGCATGGATATGGAATAAGGGGAATACAGTGCACAGACATGTATGAGAGAAAATAGAGACACTCTGGTCAGTAGAAAAATGGAAGCAAAAATGAGTTTTGCACCAAAAATGTCAATTCTGCATGTTTATATTTTTTTTCTGTTGATGTTATTTTTGTTTTACTTCACGAAATACAAGGAACTGTTTTTTCTCATATTAGTAAATGATAAAAACATTTTTAAAGAAAAAATAGTGAATCAAAAACACACTTTTTCAGTAAATATTTTTAAACATGCTTGCAAATCATTGTATAATATTGATACTGAATGGGTGTAGGAACTCCAAAGTAGTTTGAATATCTTTAAAATAGGGGTAGGCAAAGTGAGAGCCACCGGTACCTATCACCTAACTATTTCTGAAACCCCCAGCACTCCCCACTGAATACTAATTTTTGCTAAAATGCTCCCTGTTCCCCATAGGTGTTACGGGGGCAATTTCACGATACTATTGACTCCCCAACCAAATTTTAACTACCTAGCCTAATAAAATAAATCAGAAAAGGGTTAAGGATATGTCTCTATGTGAGGAGATGCATCAGGGAGCCCTCCAAGATTCTCTGGGGGACCAATGCAGCCTCCTATCTATCCCTGCTTTAAAGAGATTTTTCCAGAAAACTTACTTTTTCTAAAGAACATAACATTTTATCTGTTTTCAAAGCAATATACCTGCACAGTGTGTGTCACTGAGGGATGTGTCAAGGTCAAGACTGCAGTTAACATCTCCTTGAGTTGTTAGAATTATGTTAATACAAATGTCCAAAAGCTTTAGCAACTCTGGATGCAAAGAGAAGTACTGATGATGTTGCAGAGGCTTGATAGTACTGTACAGTGAAACATATGGGCCTGTTTCCCAAGGAATCTCATTTTCATTGCTGCAAGTCAGTGTTACAACAATTAGAGCACAAATGTGAATTTTCATCTTAAAAGGTTTTTTTCCTTGTACATTTGGGAAACCCTTGCAATTATTTATACCAGAATATTGCCTAGGTGAGCTGGACCTTAAACTTGGAGATCTAAATACAGTATAACCTTTTGAAGCTGCTTCTGGTTTTCTGCATTAATATTTTAAAGACTGTTGGGGAGCGCCTGCTTGATTTTGTTTCTTTAATTCTCAGCTGGCTTGTGTGAATGCTTGAGATGGCAAACCTTTCTCAAACTGTTGTGCCAACTTTTGACTTTGTTGTAAGATTCAGACAGGTGAGGGATTGATGTTTTGTCAAGTTAAAAATAAGGGAGCCTTCTAAAGCTAGGTGTATTCCTGGCCATAAAGGCTTCTTTTTCTGCTCTTGTTTCAGAATACAATAGTTTGGTCCTAAGTACCTTTAGACCATAGGGATCTGCCACTTTTCTCAAAACAGGTAGCTTTCAAAAACTATGTATTATTTCCACTGATCTCACGTTCCACTTAATAAGATAGCACAGTCTTTTCTGTCTATTCTTGTTATGATGTTATGTGGCCCACTCAGAGTTGGTTATCTCTTACTGTCCAGAAATATAGATCTAGACAAGAAGCTTATATTAGTTGTCAGGACAGAGTTCCGAGGCACTGCTCCCTGGTATTTTGTAGACTCTGCATAATTTTTTGTTTGAAAGAATACATTTCTATTAATAGCACTCTATCATCTACTTTGCTGAGCTAGAAGGGGGGCTGGCTGCTCCTTATTTTGTGAGGTGGGGGAAATGAGCAGTAACTGAGAACCACCCAAAGAAGGCTTGAGTTGGGTAAGATGCCATAAGAGGAAAGGGACAGGCTTGGCCTGCTTTGAGAACTGGGGCTCAGACAGACTCAGAAGACCAAGTAAAACCATGTGATTGAATCTCAGACTGTTTGCTCTGCCTAATTATCAGAAGCCTTGCATTCGTTCTGCTAGGTGCACATTATGCCTTTATTGTAGTGTAATTATGCCAGCTGCCTATGTTTAGTGCCATAAAAAGGAATAAAGTGCCCATTACCCGCCTAAGGAATTCTTCCTGTGAGTTTTTTATTTTTATTGCTCTATAGTACACAGTGGGGATAGTTTTGATCGGCCATGCTCCATGTGAAATAGCTAGCGAAGCGCAAGGCCATCCATCAAATGCTTTGTCAGGGACTGGTCTGCTGACGTCCTGGTCCCTTCAGGTTCCTCAGACTCCCTGGGTGGCTTTTGCTACTGACCTACTGGTGAAAATGTTGCTGCTTCTATGGCTACATTACCATCAATGTGGTCTTGTTTCTTTAGTAAATTGCTAGTTTAATTTGCCTTATGAGAATACTGCTGCTTCAAATTGACTAATATTTACATTGTAGGTGCTAATTTATCCTTTCATAGATTATCTGAAATTCTGTGCATTGCCTTCATATATAGTCAGAGAAAGTTTATCCATCCAACCCAATATTGTCTGCTCTAACTGGCATAGTGTCAGGTAGAAGTTTGCTATCAGAAATTGTTCAGCTGAACATTACAGAGATCTTGATGTGTTGTTCTTCTCTGTGAAGAAGAGTAGAGCTCATATCATTATGTGGATATACAGAAGTAGAACCCATGGAGAATTGTGTGGTAGGGATGTGTGATTATTTGAAATGATGTTGGGTTTGCTGTGTAATTTGTAGAAGGGGGAGAAGAAAAGAAACTATCTAATTTTGAAGATATAACATCTTTGGTTCTGTTCAACACCAATGTTGGGAGGCATGTAGGAGGTATTGCATCCAGCTGTTTCTGAATGTGATACTTTTATTTATTAAATGCTTTTATGCACTGCTTCTGAGTTATATAGTCTTTTAAAGAGGTTTACATTTTTTTCTTAAGAAAAAGCATTTAGAAAATCAATACAGACACTTTTGAAAGCCAGTCGCAAATCAAATACCCACAAATCTCTGGGTGATTTTTTTTTTTTTAAAAAGTCTTCACTGAGTGTAGAGGTGGAGATGGAGCTTATGCTGGGGAACAGATTCCAAATGGCACAACAGAATAATCTGTCTCAAATCACCCCTCTGGATATCTGCGGTAGCAGACAAACAAACTGAAGAGGCTCTGATGAGGATCTCAGTATAGGCAAATTTTGAAGAAAGAGGGTGGTCTTCAGGGTATTATGGACATAAGCCATTTAGGATTTTGGAAGTTACAGCCAGCTCCTTATGTACCCAGCAGATGATTGGAATGTGGCTGAAGCTCTGGAGAGGTTCTGTTAAAGAGTAGATGCATGCTTCTTCCTTCTTTCAAGACATATACAACAAAAGAACAATAAGTCTTGGAACAGATGTGGAGAGATGGAGTGGTCCAGGCAAGAGATCCTGAGGAAGTAAAATTAGTTTTAAGAATATAAGACCAATATATCTGGAAAATCACAATATGTATTGCATATATTTATAATTATATATTTGTAAAAATAAGGTTTGTTTTTTGTGTGTAGAAAGAATGGCCTTTGGACTGGTACTAATAGCTGAAGCAGATATCATGAGATTTCTCCCATTCTTCTACATTCTGAAGATTAAGAAGTCTCTAGTAGCCTCCATATCTGAACAAGAGTGTGCTCACTCAGCAAAATTTGGCTAGTGTAATGTGTCCTTCAATTAAAAAAACACACGGTAACACAAAAATCTATGTTTCAGGAGGAACAGGAATACAGTAGTGTTCTTTGTTGGTTTAGGTATCTGCATCCTTAAGAAAATGGGGTACTGTAAGAATGACACATCTGTCAGTATAACTTAAGCAAGGATAAATGCTTAACCAAAACCTTCTAGCCAACAAATTCCACAGTAGAAGGATTGCTAAAGTATTGTGTTTGTCCAGTTATTGGTCAGATAAGTTTATTGTGAATGTGAGTTGAGAGGATATATGTAGCATTGTATTGGTCTATGAAGCTGCCTATACCTATGTATAGGCAGTTCCTATATCTTGGGTCAAGCATTGATCAGAACAGGGACTGTAGTCAAGAAATCAGAGGACTAAGAATGGGGAGGGCAGCTATGAAAGAGCTAGAAAAGGTCCCAAAGAACAAAGACATAGAATTAAGCACAAAAGTCAGAATAGTACAAGCAACTGTGTTTCCCATTACTATGTGTGGACAATTAAGAAAATGGATAAAAAGAAAATAAATTCATTTGAGATATATGGTACTGGAAAAAAGTGCTGAGGATAGTGTGGACAGCCAAAAAGACAAATGCTAGGGAAGGTAGAAAGCAGTAAGAAAGAGAGGAAGACCGCATGTTAGATGGATTGACTCCATTAAGGAGGCCATTGGTATGAATCTGCCAGAACTGAGAAAAGTAGTGGAAGATAGGGAGTCTTGGAGATGTCTCATCCACAGGGTCTCCAGGAGTCAAGATTGACAAGATTAACAACAATGAAGCTGCCAGATGTGACTGAGAGGTGGGGTGGTTAGCGTGGCTTCTGTTGCAATATAAGCATACACAGGTGCACCACTGACATATGTCATGTCAAAAAGTACGTAGATTGCATGTGTGCTAATTGATGTGTAAATTGCCAAATAAGTCACTTGCTGGACATGAAGGGAGTGCTTGATCACATGGACATTTGGCTTAATGTCAGCCCCTCTGCATACATACATTGGTTCTTCTTCAGCAAAATGATTGTCATGGTCCCCTGCTTGATTTGTGGAGAATCCCTGTATTTTGCTTTCCTTCTCTGATGCCCTCCTCCCATACATGCTCATTCCTTTTCATCTGCTGTTCCTTGAAGTGGCCTTCATGCTTTTCCACCCTTGTAGTACGTATGTGTCTGCGCAAAATGAACTTGCCTCACTTGGAGCTGTTGTCCATTCAGCTTCATTGCTTGTGCAGTCAGTATTGGAAGTGTGACTGCTTGGCTGAGAAACAAGCTGAGGGGATACTGATGGTAATAACTGATTAAGAGAGTAATTGCCCTGAAAATTCAGATTGATCAAAAGGGGAAAAAATGATAACTTGTGTAACTATTTAAATCAATGGCTTGTCTATAAGGGAGATGAGGACAGAACATGTAGATGGTTGGAAGAAATGGATATATACAAGGCTAGGAAGGAGAGCGAGCCATGCTTCCCAAGAGTTTGTCTTGGGATGTTTCTTGTCACTGGCCCTGGGCTACTGGGGATTCAATCACTTTTATCTTTTCCTTCCTTCTTCAATCCAAATGCCTTTTCATATTAGAAAATTACAATCTGCTCTCCTCATGCAAGATTTATTAGCTCTGCTGAGCAATAGAGCAAGATGTAAATGATGGCACATTCCATGGTATTTTTTTAAGGTGAGACATTATGAATGTATTACAACTTTGTGATGGTTCTTCCATAAATGAACCCTATGGAGGACGTGGGGGGGGGGGGAGATTAGTTTTATTTGGTTTACCCTGTTTGGTTTCTTGTAAATGCGGAGATTGTTACTAATACAGCTGGTATTTTTCTCTTCTGGAAATTAAGTTCCATTAATGTACATTAATCATGTGTATGATGATGTGTATTACCTTCCTTAAAATTCTATCTTGCATGAATACCTGCATTTTTATTCTTTCTGACTGGAGACACCCCTTTTGTGTCAACAGTATTGCTACCTCATTGACTAACTTTCATATCTATATATCTGCAGTATATTCCAATACTAATTTTCAATCACATTTTGTTGCAGAAATGAAATGCTGCACATAGTCTTTTGGTTTACTCCTAATCTAGGAGTTCCAAACATTTTGCATTCAGTAATGTGAAAGAGGAAACTTAGGGCAAGAAAGCCACATGAAACTGAAATAAGTGAAGGATGGATTTAGGAGTAGAACTCTAGTCCTCTGATGCCTATTCCTAAGATGCTTTGCATATCTTTTTCTTATGAACTTTGCAGATATTAAACTATGTGCCATCTTTGTCAGGCTTTTTATGAAGAACTAGGACAGTTGGGTGACTTGGGAGAACTCTGCAGAAGATTGTTATACCCTCACTTCTTCTTTCCATCCTAAGAAAATACAAACTCTGCACAATGGATAAACGGTGCAAGTTTGCATGAAGTATGCCTAATTTGAATTCTGCTTGTACGGTAATACTTTTCGTTTTGCAGAACCCCAATGCTTTTAACAAGAATGGGAGATAGTAGTGGTTAAAAAAGAAGCAAACCTGGGCTCTATTATGTGGCAATGCAGCATTGTCTTAGAAGAATGTCAGGAAGGACAGAGATTTGACAGCACAGGAGCCTTGCTTTTTTACCAAGGCCTTGTGATCAGATTGCTTTTGCTTTTCTGAATGTGTAGCAACAATTCTCATGAACTGTGTTTCCTTTGACCATTGTGAGAGCTGCAAGTGAGTCTGTTCAAATGAAATCTCTTTGTACCAGATTTCAGATTCTTTGATGTTGTCTGTGTTTGTATATGTTCAAAATGTGCAGTGCTCACTGACTTGATCTCATTCTTTTCATAACACTTTCTCCTTGTATATGTAGACACCAATAGTTTGTAGAACTATTGGTTAGCGAGAAGTAAAAATAAGAGTTTGGTCCAAGCATTGCCTTTAGATACAGGAAGGAATCAATATGTGCAAGATTTGTGTCTCTCTTTTTGGGGGGGAGGGCCCCACCTACCACACTTTACCCATTGAATAGAGGGCCCTTATCCTTTGTGTAACATTTTCAGTCTGCTGGAGGGCTGCCATTTTAGGCGGAGAAGTCTGCTTTCCAATTGCAAAGCAGATATACCAACCAGCTTTTTGTTGATGACTATATAGATTTTCTTTGAACCATCTCCACATAAATTGAGCAATATAGCATGTTATCTGGAGACATCCAGTTTTGTCCTCCCTGTTGTTGTTGCTTTGCTAGTCCCATTGGCCCAAGAGAATACGCTGAACCAGTTGGTATGGTAGCATTTAAAAAACAAATAAGTTAGAATAGCTGACCTTTGCTGCCTTTTGACCGTGGTGTATTTCAGAGCGAGCTGATAGCCTCTGGTCCTTACTTGACTGTCCACCTACCTGTAGTTAGACCATGAATCTCATCTGCCTACTGGATTGTTGCTTCAGTTATGTCCAGTTATGTCTTTATGTGCCATAGAGATGTAAATCTCTCTCTGTTTCTGACTGCTGTCAGGGTATGTCACAAAGTGAATAGTTGATCTCTTTCTTCTCTCTGTCATTTTTACTAGCCTGGGGTTAGAGGAAGATAAATTCATACTGATTTTGTAGGTCCTCCTGCTGAAACCAAGTGAGAGACTGACCACTACTTTAGTCTGTTTACGTGTGGCCAAGGATGTGGCCAGGAAGTAGGGTTGGAGTGCAACCTTAAGCTGCTCTGATAGCCTTTTGGCTGAAGAGTGTGGTATAAATAAATAAATAAATAAATAAA
>NC_056525.1:73443903-73494238 GCF_019175285.1 Sceloporus undulatus | reverse complement strand
ATTATTATTATTATTATTATTATTATTATTATTATTATTATTATTATTATTATTATATATTGTCAGCCAAGGACCACTGCATTGTCAATAGGACATAATTCTGTTCATACTTGCTCACCTAGTGATGCACCTTTCTGTAACATAGAGGTGAGCCCAACTCTCTTTTTCAGTGTTCCTCATCCCTCTTGATATTCTCAAAGCCTCCAGATGTCTCCCCCGCCCCATTTTTCAAAGAAAAAAAATCACCTGAAAAATTGCCCAAGGCACCCCATAAAAGCTTTATTTTCTTTCTATACCCCCATCCCATGAAGTTAAAGAAAACCCACTGCAAGTAAAATTGAATAAAAACTAGCCCAGCCTGCCATGTGTGAGATGTTGTTTGTGAAAATATACAGTAGTGTTTCCTTCCTCTTCCCACCACCCAATTGCTCTTCCTTCCTTCCTTTTGGACTGCCATGGTTCTGCTATAGTAGGCAAAGCAGATAGGCAGACAGCTGGATACACGTTCCAGGAATCACGTCAGCTGTCATTACTTACATTACCTTGATTGGAAACAGTCAGTTATGTCACCATCGATCATCACACCTCTCAAGGGAGACATTGGCAAAGAGGAAGAGGGAAAAAGGAATTATAAAACATTTATCTGGGTGCTCAGCCAATCCCAATGTGCTGGTATTGGAACATCAGTTATCAGGCAGCTTGAAGTGAGGGTACCTTGTGTGATGAATCATGCCACATGACTCTGTAAGAGGGAGCCATATGAGATAATGGCCTTGTCCACTGAATATACAGTACTTCCTCTGAGGCAAGGCAGTCCCCCCCCCCCCCCGTACCTTTTAATCATTGGAGTAAATTATAAAGGAAAGTTAAATGTTCTTTTCCTAGAGTGTCTTCTTTCAGGGTTAATGGCAGTCTATAGTTATCTTTCAGTGACTACACACAGAGATAAAGTCTTCACATTTGTTTTGACTTAACTGCTATTGATAAAGAGGTAATGGGCGATAGGCTAGCAAGCTGCCAATTACTGATCTTGTTTTCCATGGAGAATGTAGCCTGTCATTGTATATAGTTGTTGTACTGAAAAGTCAGTTGAAACAGTACTTGCGTGATATGAAGGACCCTGGGTAGTTTGTAAGTATTAGTATCCTGTGATATCCCATGACTGTCCAAAGTAAATTTATAACCTTATGATGCAGGGGATGTTGGCCAAAATTGTATTATATGGGAGCAAAGGAAAGTGAGAAAAATGTGGCCTTCCAGATACTAGACTGTACAGTCAGCCCTTCATATACACAGATTTTGCATCCTTGCATTCAGCTATCCATGGTTAGAAAATGTTTTTTAAAAATCCAGAAAGAAAACCTTGATTTTGCCATTTTATATCAGAGACACCATTTTACTACCCCATTGTCTATAATAGGACTTCAGCATCCATAGATTTTGGTATCCATGGGTGTGTGTGTGTCCTAAAACCAAACCCCTGTAGTTCCTAGAATTGCTCACCCTCGAGTCTGATGGCCTGGATTGATGGAAATTAACATCTGGATGAACACACTTTGCTCACCCTTACATAAATATTGACAGCAAAGAACAGGAAGACTTCCAAGAGCAGGACACACAGATCCCTTGGGAAGCTTTCAGTGCTGGTTGGTAAGTATCAGATGTGGGGTGATGTCTTTGAAAATCTCTAATGCCTGCAGCAGCTTTACTTACCTGGCAAGATACCTTTTTAGAGACCAAAGTTCCTCTTCTGAGTGAAAAGGAGCATTTCTGTTTCAAGAGTGTTTCTAGTGAGTAAATACATTCTATAAAAATGTTCTGAATGCCTCTCTCTGTGAAGCAGAGGGGAGGTGGTGCGGGTGCATGGAGTTAGCGTGGCCTTTGGAGTAAATGGAAGGTTTGGTGTGTGTGTCTGTGTGTTCTTTTCTTTTCTTCTCTTGGTCAACTGTGGCTGGAGATAAGAGTTTCCTATTTGAAGTTCAGAAGGAAAAAGAAATCTATTGTTAGAAGAGACTTTCTTTTTTGACTTGATTATCTATCTCCAGTGATACAGAGGAGAAAAAGATTTATTCTGATAAAGGCAGCATTAGAAAAAAGTGAACCTGCATGTGAGTGTTGCTATTCTCTGAACTTCAAAGTCTGAAATGATATAGAACCGTGTTTTTAAAAAAGCCACCCCAGCCTTCTCTGGGCTGTGGGGGGATTTTTGGATGTGACATTATTAGAAAGGGGCAGCATCCTGCCTCAACATTTAACATGACATAAAAATCCACTTGCAGTCAGTGTAAGTGTGGTGCACTGCTGTACTAACACAGTGACATGTGCATGAGGCAATCTACATCCAAGGTCCTTGTAGGCTGAAGGAGGCTAGTCACAGGATTGAGACAAGATTTCTTGAGGGATTTAAGTTGGGGCAGGATGGTTAATGGGATGAGATATGAAAGGCTATTAAAACATCAGTGGAGCAGCACATGATATCTGAGCAATATTTTGGGGGTCAAACCAATGGTCCATCTAGCCCAGTATTATAGCTGCATTATTTCTAACGATGTCCAGTTGCAAATGCTTTAGAGTAGGCATATAACATAGTTTATTGCCTAGAGCACTATAGTAAATGTCAGTAGTTTGCAGCTTTCCCCCCCTGGAGTTGGGGCAGGGAAGTTTAAGGCTACAAGAGGGTATATACCTAAACCATTTTAATTAAGAGAAAAATAGGAAAGGAACTAAACATTTAATTGACAGCTATTTGCATGCATGTTAATTTCACCTAACACTTTGTAATCTAATTTTTTTTTACATTAAATTTAAGGCCATATTTTGTTACTGCCTTTCCTCCCTACACCCACCTCCCTGATTTGAATAAAGGGAACTGAAGTGAGAGAGAAGTGACACAAGTACAGTAATTTCTATTTGAATACAGGATTTTCAGACCTATATTCAGCACAAGGGACTGCAACAAAATGTTGCAATATATCCACCCTATGAAAAAAATGCTGCTATTCCGGATTCTGGCCAGCCATGCTCTTCTGTCAGGGCAGTGCATTCTCCCTTCCCCACTCCCATTTGATTGGGCTTTTCCAGTGCTCATTTGACTATTCCCTTAAGTTTTAAAATATATTTATAGAGGTGGAGATACGCGATATAATTCCCACAAATAATGGGTTCAGAGTTATTTAGGACATAGAAACCTCATCTGCTGATCACTGAATTTGTTGTTTGGCTTCTTTCACAGATTTATCTAGCCAGTCTTTGTAGCTGTAGGAAAGTAGAGGGATAGGATTTTAGATATGGAATTGAATCTTGGATATGGAGGTGAGATGAATCTGACAGGGGGATTTACAGCATATTATTATGTCTTGCTGTACTCCGGTGCTCACAAAACTCATACCTGTGGGAGCTAGAGCTGTAATGGGAACTGGGCTCTGCTGGAATGACTACCAGCTGAATGAGTTCAAAAGAGAGCAATATACGCAGAAGAGGTCCAGAAGAGACAGAGAGCTTCCACCCACACTACAGTACTGGCCTCTCTTCTTCTTGGTTCTCTGTAGATTTGCTGGTTCAACTGGGCATTTTCTCTTCTGAGTAGAACCTGGCAATGAAATCTTCTGCCAGACTGAAGATTCAGCAATTTAGCATTCCTACCAAGGTTGCTACCACCTTCACTCTGGAAGTTGAGGCAACAGGTGAGGAAAGTGAGAAGATCAGGCACAGAGTTTTTCAGCTGCCTTTAGTCTGTTGATCTTTTTCCATGCAGCAGTAGCTGATTTTGCAGTGGAATCTGAACCATCTTCCTCAGGAGAGATCTTTCTAGAGTCTGGGTTGGGTAGAATCTGGATATTTACAGAAATCTTTTGAGGACTGAAATACTGTTCTTGTTGGGATATAGAGTCACGAGGAAAATGTACAATGTGGGTTTTAATAGTAACCAGGCATTGAAGGGTTACTGTGAGCCATGATGATTAGGCATTTAAACAGGAAGAGACATCAAAAGGATAGTCTACAAGTGCTGTAAAGTCCTGAAAGGTCAGTCAGGCAGAGGAAGAGGCAAGGCCTGGTGGGCCTTACTGAGCCTTAGCTAGAGTAGTGATGAGCATTGTACCTCAGAGTGGATTATTACTAGTGTGGATGGTGTTGATGTATATATTGTTGTACACAGTGGAACTTCTTCTGAGAATAAAAGCCTCATCTGAGAGACGTTTGCAGTGTCTCTTTGCTCATTGAGAAAGGGAGATGTGTTTCTCCAGTTCACAAGCTGCTGACTACAGTCACGAAAGTGGAAAATCTGGTGCCAAACGTTGACGTGTTGCCTCACGCACTGCGCAACATCAAAGGTGTTTTAACAGTTCTGAGCTTCTTTATAGGAAAAGCAAACACAGGCCCAGTACAGACTGTGGAAAAGGGGCAGTCTGCAGCTGCCCCTTTACGCAGAGGATTGGGGCCAGGGTAGCCATATCGGCAGCCCAGAGGCCCCAATCCGGCACTAGAAATGGGGTGTCCTTGGGGCTTCATGCCCCTAGACCCCCCGGGAGCTAGAGCCATGGGACAAAGGGGCCCCTTTCTCCCAGGTGTCGTTCCTGCAGCCCTTTGGTGGATGTGGGAATGAGGTGTGCACCCCAAAGGAGCTCCATTTCAGAGCTCCTTCTCGTGCCACAGCCAAGCTGCCAAAAGCAGCCTGGGGTGTGTGAAGACACATGTGTTTGGATGCGGCACATGCGTGACATCATAATGGCGGTACCCGTGTACACAGGGCACTGCCATTATCATGTCGCTGGTGCATGTTAGGGTTAGGGAGTGTGTACATGGTGCACGCTCCGTAACCCTAATGCCAGCGCTGGTATGCTGCTTGTTAGCGGCCTGTACCGCGCCACAATGATCTACCCTGTTTGTGAGTTGTGATCATACATGAGGCTCTGCCTAAGTTCCTGGAAATGGTTATTTGATCTATGCAGCTAATTGCAAGACTAGCATGGCCTGTTGGGCACTAACACATTTGAACTTGAGCATGTCACCCAACATTATCCAACATAGGGTACACTGTCCATTCCACATTGAGCCCCAACAGAGTTGCATTTCTTTTACTGCTGCTTAGGTGCTCTCATATTCACTGTGTTGTAATTGAGTACAAAACGGAGGTGCTATTTTTCTCAAAGCTTTTCTGCTAGCAATAGGCTTTTCAGTATGCTATCAGTCTTTGAGTGCCCTATTCTAACACAGCGTAGAGAGGAAAAAGTAATAACCAGTGGTGGTGAATTAGAAGGATGTAATAGTTCTGACTGCAGCTGCTTGGGCACTCTCTTCTCTGCCTGTGCCCTTTCATGCTGACCCTCAGCACCCCTGCTAATCTGGCCCTTTGCCACCAGAGATCGAAAAAGTGAAACAGCAGCAGCCCCAGGCTCTGGGCTTCTGGTACATCTTCATCCTGACCTGTAATATCTCCTGCTTGGCTACTGCAAGGCCATAGATGGCTATTTGTGTGAAAGGAAAAAGTGAACATGCACTGGAAGTTTCTCTTTAAAGAGAACGCAGATAGGAAAGCTGCATGAGAAACCAACAAACTTGTAATCACTCCTGACCTAAACTAACACTGGAAGTGAAAAGGATTCTAACCAAACACCTGGCTGGCAGGAGCTGCTAACAAGCCCTCTCTTTTGAGCAATGTTTTACATTCTCTAAAGCTCTGCTGAGCGGCTCTCTTCGAGGTTCTGTTAAGGTAAATGGCAGAGTCAGGTCAGCTATCTTTTCTTTTCTTTCCTGTTTCTTTCTTCTTCTTCTTTTTTTTCTTCCTTTCCCCTTTCTTGGTTCTCTTTATTATCTGGAGTTGCTCTGGCTCTCTCCCTCACTTCTGTTTCTCCTTTTGTTCTCTCTTTGTCTATTTATCACACTGTGAAGGTTGAAAGAGATGTTATTAATCTGGGGGAATGAAGGCAGGATTAGTGGTATGAATCGGATTTTGAGAGGTGTAATGATAGAAAGACTCGCTCTGCTGGCGGGCTGCATGAGTTTGATAAATGGGGAGCACTCCAAACTGACTCTCGCATTCCTCCGCACTGCTCGCTTTGCCCGCTGGGGCGTGCCATGCTCTCAGATCTGCCAGCCATCCCACACTGCTCCTACCTGAACCAGAGCAAAAAGCCAAGGGTAAATCAGAGACAAATATCTCCCCATTGCACTTAAAGAGATCATTTCTTTCAACAGCTTTTTTCAAACAGAGTCCTGTCAAGTTCTTGGACAGCCTTGTGCATAGGTAGGATCCTTCCTAGGACTGCAGCTCTAGCCAAGGCTGCCCCATCTTCATGGGCTGCACTGGAGGAATTGCCAGAACTCACTTAACACTTGTGTTGTCAGAGCAGTGAGAATAAGCCAAAGACATCTCTGTGTTTGCTATGTTGGGGACTTTCAGTTGAAGTAGCATGTTCAGCTTTCAAACAAGAACAGTTATGGAAAGCTCTGGACCTTTTTGAACCTGCATGTGTCAAATCTCCTCTTTAATTTTTCAGGATGAGTAGCACAGGAAGAAACAGGCATCTTTAGCATTGCACTATGTCATTTTAGTGCTAGTTATGCAGTGGCTATTCTGCTAATAGGAGCATGCCTTCTGAGGGAGCACACAGGAGAAAAAAATCCTACTGCAGCTTTCCTGGTGAGGGGATGTTTGACCTCTTGCATTAGTTTACATGTGCAAAAATCACCCCCTCTTTGCTGCTATCTCCTCCTCTTAAACCCACCATCCACACATCTGCTGTCAATATTCTTCCTGCCCTTCAGCATATTGCAGCAGTGTAGATTCCCTTTGGGATTCACAGTACTGTATGTTCAGTTTGCCCATGGAAAAGAGTGTGTTCTGGAAATACCTTTAAACTGGGGTTTCTTTTTGTCTCTACTTTAGCTATGGCTGTTAGTGCTAAGGACACTAAAGTTAATTTGATTGAGTCTTTTGTTTTGTTCATGCATGCTGTTCCACGGTGTCACCTCAGACTGTTGGCGGATATATGTGATACTATTTCAAACATGTAGGTGGAGCAGATTCTGTGAGTGCTTATCGCCTAATTGTTTTCTTGCTGGAAAACTAGACAAAGGTCTGGTGAGAGAAGTTCATGTTGTGGTGCCCCCTTCAACCAATTTTGATATTCACAAGGTGAACATCAAATAGGATGGAATTGCAGTAATACCAAGTGGGATAGGGCAGTGACCTTTAGTACTGAACTCTGCATGTGTCTCTCTATGTGATATGTAGAAGGGGTTCTGCTTTTCTGAGTAACATGGGTATATGAAAATTGTGTTCCTTGGAGCTGACAGGAAAAGAAACTCACTAGTATCTCCCTACCTGTGTTTTCTGTATATATGTGACTACATAATTAGTACAAGATTCAACATTTTTCATTTTCTTATGCAAGATTGCCTTCCTTTGAGGCTGAGAGTATATCACTTGCCCAGAGGGTTTCCTGAGTGGGGATTCGAACCCTGGTCCCCTAGAGTCCTAATTCAACACTCAAAATACTATGCCAAGCTGATTCTCTAACAAGAGCCTAAAGGTAGTACATAATCCAGCATTCTTTTTTATTTCCCTCCCTCCCTCCCTCCCTCGCTGCTGCTGTTATTGCTATCACAAGCCTGATGTGGGATTTATTCAAAAAAAGGTGGGCATTGAAACCTTGGGTCTTCCGGAGTCGTAGTCCAATACTCAAACCACTACAATATGCTAACTCTCTTCTTTCCATGTTGCTCGCCTTTAATGCTGTTGAGATGAGTTTGAAAACCTAACAGAAATAACCCCTCTAAAATGTTAAAAGGGAGGTATATAAGATCCTCACTAATTTGGACTGAGGTTTTTGGAGTTCATTGTTTGCATAATTCCCTCCCTATTTCTATTAATAGCATGAGAGCAGTACATTTTCTTACATGGTGTGTGCACATGGGAGCACAAAATATATGCTGTTTTCTACTGATGCTTTCTTTCTGCAGGTAAAAGAAAAAATACTAATGGTGTTTTGGTGAAATGTATACAAGTGCCATTTTGTCATAATTAAAAATTTTTGCTTCATAATCCTGTGAGAAAGTACGTTTGGGCTGACGTGAGCAATTACAGGAAAGGGAAACTGTTCTTCACAAGGTCAACCTGAGAGTTTCACTGGCTGCAAACAGTAGGCTGTGTGTGTCCTGTGTATAGAGGGATTCCGATGATTGCTAATGAAGTTGCCAATTGTTCAAAGACTGAGTGTTAATGGGACAAAATTTCATAGAAAAGAAATAAAATCCTCAACAGCATGACACATCAAGCTCTGGCTGGAGATAGTTTGAAATATGTGACATGAGCCAATTGCTGCAGCATTTTTGTGTGTAAGAGCTGAGATGCCAAGATTTGTAAGGGCAAGAGAAAAATCTCCCTTCTGCCATGTTAAATTGATGGGGGAAAGTAATGAATTTCTAGCATTGATCAAGTTTGTACTGTCAGTTTTCCCTACTTATGAATAGCTTCAGCTTTTCCTTGGCCATGCACATCCTTTCCTATTATGGCTTAAGGAAGTAGTTATATACATACATATACAGCCAAAACCAGTTTTTACAGTGAGCTTCTATGATCACAGAAATCAAGCTATTTTCTGTACTGATAAGCCCTCTGAATGTTATAGAATCACAAATGTGAAAGGGAATGTCCAGAATCTGGATGAAAAATTCATCTCATGTGGATGGATTTGATGGGTATTTTAAGAACTTGTTACCAAAATTCAATTAGAATAAAACTGATATTTTAAAAATAAATGATGTTTAATAACATTGCAGATGTTCAAATGAAATTTGAACAGTTCGAGGTTGGGATAAGATGTATAAGGGCCAAAATTAGTTACAAACACTTTAGTTAAAGGAACTGGTAAAGAAGGAAGGTATACCTTTTTTCCTGGCCTGCCGTATCTAAACAAACTGTTCTCATAATTTAATGTTCCTTGGTTTTTAAGTAGGAGCTAGCTGATGTCAACACACACACACACCCCTGTACTTGTGTGCTGTCTAAAGTTTCTAAGGTTCTTGGGTATTATGACCCAGTAGCTTCCCAGAGATTGTTCTGTTCCCTTCCATAGCCTTGAAATAGGACATCCTGGATTCTTTGATGTCTCAGTGGCTATGTAGCCATAACCCCCACACCATCCAATATTGGATCCAGTAGGGATTATTTAAAACAGAATGCAGGAAGTTGAGAGCAAAGTACAGCTGGCACTCTGAAAATATGCTCCAACTTATTCTCCCACTTTCAACTTTACAGGTTGAATTGGTTGAGGGCAGCTGAAATAAATGAGGAGAGAAATGATCAGTCAGATAATCCTGAAATCCCATCTTTAAGAGCTAAGTGCGTGGCTGAAACTTTAAAGCAGGTAATGAGGCTCTCTCAGATCAGCTCATGAGTGGAAACTGCTAGATTGATCAGGCTGTAAATGGGATAAGTATGAAAGCTCTGTTGCAGCCAGAGGATAGCCTGCTCTCACCAGGTAATGTTTGAATACCTTATCTTGACACCATTACCTCAAGAGGAAGCTGGGATTAAACTACCTCACACGACACATTCACCCCGTTTTCTCAGGCAAAAGAATCTGGTTTGGAACCACACAATCCCTCAGCATAATCAACACGACTTCAAGGGCTTTGAATCTGAGCAATCAGCTTGTTCTGCAGGACTCCGATTTTTGGCCTGTAAACCTGGTATATTGGTATACCAGATTTGCAGATCTGAAATGGGAATTTTGCAGAACAAGCTAGTTTGTTCAGATTCAGATATGTTCATATTTAGATAGGAATGGGCCTGAAAGGCCCCCTTACGAATAGAGTCCTAAGGAAGGAATTACAGGTTTTTTCTTGTTGAGCACTTTGGCAGGAAGCATTACGTTGTTGTTTTTTGCTGGGTATGATGGACAGCAGTCTGGATCAGGTGTGACACTTCTGTTCCTGTATTTTCCTCAGCAGTTAAAAAACACACACACACAACTCTTGATAGCAAGAATGGATTGGGGGTAGTGGTGGTGAGGGGATTTTCTCTATCTGTGCCTGTCTGTTTATCTATTTGTTGACTTTACACCCCACTTTTCTCCCAAGATGGGAGCCAAGGCTATGCATGCATTAGTTCATTAAGAAAAATAATGTATGAACGTATGCAGCTCTGATGTAGCTTTGCATCACCTCATAGAACTGTTTATGTGAAACTCATATTGAATTATAAAAAGCAAATCCAGCCTCTAGCTCTAGATTATTCAGCAAGTTTGATAAAAATGTATGTTGTGTCTACTAATACATAGGAACCAAGAAAAGCCTTTCTTCCTTTGCTCAGCACTCTGTTCTTTCATTTGACTCTTTGTTTCTGTTCTTTTTTTTCCTTTCTAGTGAATGGGTGAATTTGTCATTTACTACCAGTTCCTCATTTAATAACACACATTTTCTACTCCATTTTTTTTTGTTTTTGTTTTGAAGCCAGAAGCAAGAAATTAGTACACAAATGATTAACAGTTCAAACAGTGACAAGTTTCACTGACTGTCCAGTTCATATTAAAATCTAATACAGTAGATAAAATACATTTTAAAATTACTGCAACTTTGAAATTTCAGCAGATTGGGGGGGGGGTAGTGCTCTGAGCTATGGCACCGGCTACTGTTTGTAGTGGTTGCAAAAGGCTTACTATCCTCTGTTTTCTTATGTTTGCTACTTGGTGCTTGGCAATTGCCACATGATCTTGAGATGGCCAGTCCCTGCCCTCCTGATAGCCAGTGGGCTTTTCCTATGCACTGTGGGAGACAAAGGGCTCAGTGACAGAGATTTCCAGTTCTTCTGTTGTTAATTATTGGGATGTAATAACATGATTAGCACACTATTAAAAAAATCACTGATATGATTACCATAGATTTAATATCACATGATATATCATTACACCGTTACATGGTGACAGATGTAATTGAAATACACTTATTCGAGTCGAGGGTTGTATTTCATTCAATCATTATGGGCACCTTAGGGGGTGGGGGCAGAACAGAAATGGCTAAAAATGTGCAGGGGAGGAAGAAATTGTAATGACAACAAAGACATTTGCAACCTTGTTTGTATCCTCAGTAGCTGGTCTTTCATTCCTCTCACCTATCTTTCTTGATCTGTTAAGAAATTATGAGCACAAAAGTGGCATGCTGAACCTGTAAATTTAGGTGTGCTGTCTCTAACTACGTGAGCTTGGTTTTAGAAATGCCACCTGCTCCTGCTTGTAAAAAAGGACAGTTCAGTCCTTCAACAGTGGCTAACTGATATTAATAATATTGGTGGATTTTTATTGTTGTTGCATACCTCCAAGTTGACTTCAAATTTTGGTGGCCCTATCATAGGGTTTTCTTAGCAGTAGTTATTCATAGAAAGTTTGCCACTGCTTTCCTTGAAGGCTACTGAGCTAGAATCTGCTCTGGGTGCTGCTTAAGTAATCTGTACATTTTGCCTGAGGAAATGGATACATCTTTGTGTTCTAGCTGCCATTTTATCTTTTTCATTCAGAAATTGAGACCAAACATAGTCTTTTCATCCTAGTAACCACCTTGAATCCCATTTTGGGAGAAAGACAGATATAAATCCAATAACTATGTAAGTCAATATGCATGGGTGAGTGTAACCTGAAACTTGTATAGCAGTGATGGTGAACCTTTTAGAGGCCGAGTGCCCAAACTGCAACCCAAAACCCACTTACTCATTGCAAAGTACAGTGTCCCTCTGGCTTTCTATTAACAAACTCCGGCAAACTCTGTGCTGGGGTGATGGCACATGTGCCCACAGAGAGGGCTCTGAGTGCCACCTCTGGCACGCGTGCCATAGGTTCGCCATCACTGTTGTATAGCCTCCAGAGGTTAATTCAGTCTCCCTTCTCTATCTTGAGAGTGAGTTGAATGGCAGACTTTCATGGCCATAAATAAGTGGACCTAATTTTTGGACTTTTCTGTTTATTCTCTGTCTCCTATTTTTTATACCATGTAGCCTGATGAAGAGTTCTGAGAAACCTGGAAGCTTGCATAGATTTTTGTGTTTTGGTTGCCATTTCCCCTAATGATGGATTTTGGTTTTGCTCATGACCAGCATGGCTAGCATTGCTTTTGAGCCAAGATAGTTTATGCTTGATGGAAAGATGAGGCCTATGGTAGCCCACATGCATGCTAGGTGTCTTTTTCTTGCTGATATGGGAATTTACCCATGCCACAACAGTAGAGAGGTCTCTTTTGCTCTTTAGTGTTAGCTGTTAAAGTGACTTTGCATCACCACATGAAGAATGTGGTAGCCAGGTCTCTATTGTATTCACAGAGATAATATTTTATTTTTCTTGACTGAAATGGTAATGCCAGTTCTTGAGCTAGTAAATAATAATTAGTAATACAATTGGGACAATAT
Source organism: Sceloporus undulatus (assembly GCF_019175285.1). Taxonomy (NCBI): domain Eukaryota; kingdom Metazoa; phylum Chordata; class Lepidosauria; order Squamata; family Phrynosomatidae; genus Sceloporus; species Sceloporus undulatus. The sequence goes on along the minus strand of NC_056525.1, from coordinate 73,481,841 downwards.
GACTGAAGAGCTCCTTGAAACACCACACGGTTGGGATAGATTAGAGACATCAAGCCAGCACAGTTTTAACTGTACATGTTAATAATTCCACCAAGCTGCATTATTTAATGGTGATGGAAATACTGTGCGTCCTCGCCTTACGCGGGGGATCCGTTCCGGATCCTGCCGCGTAAGGCGAATTCCGCCTATGCTCGAGCCCCATTGGAAACAATGGGGCTCGTGCGCGGCGGTGCAGTGGCGCAGGCGGGCGCAGGGCGCAATGGGCGCACGCGCCCATTCAATTGAATGGGATGCGCTGTCCCTTCCGTCCTGCGCGCGCACCGCGGCTTAAGCGCATACGCTCAAGTCCGTGTATGACGCGCCCGCGTATGGCGCGGGCGCACTGTAGTTCTCTAGTCTTTTAGAATGCAGTGGTCAACTGGGGCTAAAAAACCATGTATTTTGACATCTGTTAATGATTAACTTGATAGGTCGTCACCAATGGCTAAGGTTATATCAATCAGATTAGTGATAACTCTAGTAACGTATACGAATATGTATTCGATACAACTGTGTGTTATTTAACTGATGTATGTGTATACTTTGTATGTTTATATGTTTCATTCCCAATGTTTTCCATTCCTATTAGTTTTCCTGGTTTGTATGTTGCTATTTTAAAACAATAAACTAAAATTTTTTTTAACTTAATATGTCAAATGTAACTAAAGTTTAATTTTTGTTTCTTTAACATGTGAGACAAGTGGTTTATGCTGGCAAAATGTTCCTCCATGTTCCTGTTCAACCCCAAGACAATTCCAGACTGATTTAGAATACTGAAGCAAAGAGAAAACCTAGATGAGAGGAAAGAGAATAATATAAAAACACATTTCAGTTTCACACTTCTGTGATGTATGGTTGACTGTAGGTGTTCAAAATAATTAAAGCTTTATCTGCCCCCTCCTTTTAAAGGCACTGTGCATATCACAGCTTTATTCACTTTCTTGTTCAAATTGTAGTTTGAAGAAGTGAGTCCTGTCATTTGTTGGACCATTTCTGCTACAGAGACATGAACAAAGCATCATGTATTGTGGACATGGTGAGAGTTAGGCAAGGAATTTAGTAGACTGGAATTCAGCATTCAAATCCAAGTTAACTGGAAATATGCAGAACAAATTGGACAAATTAACCCACAAATGTTGCTTGCCATTTATTTTGGAGATACTCTATTGAGGAATTGGGAAGACAATTTATGACATTATGAGCCTTTCTAGCTTAGATATTGTGACCAAATGGCAAAATGTGTCATAGTGGAACAAAGGAATATTAATCATGGGACATTGGTTAGCGGTGAAAAGGGAGAGGAATACATTGATGATTCACATAGCATAGTCAATATGATGCTATCTAGAAGTTGGATCATCAACTTCCATATGTCCCAGCCAGCCTTGCCAGTGATTCAAGGAAAATATCTGAGAGCGCTGAAACTACCTTACTGGCCACAGGTAATCTCTCCCATTTTCTTGTAAATGCTAGAAGTTTTAGAATACCACTTTCCTCTTTCTACTTTCTGGGAAAATACATACTCAGAAAAAGGTTTTCCCATGGGGAGTAACATTTGCCAGATGTGAAGTTCTATCTAGGTTACAGTGCTAGTTTTGTTCATGTGGGTTCCATATGACTCATGTGATCATTACAACAGGAACTGGAATCTTGTTTTAAGTGCAAGGAACAGCTCTGTGTCCTGGAGAGCAGCAACATGTGTGATGTTTTTCAACCTTGCTTAGTCAATTCTGCGGAAGGAAGTTTATGTTGTTCTCAGACCGTGAGTGATAATATCAACCTTCCTGCCATTAATTTTGTAACTTTTTAAACTGTGTTACCTTTAAACCTTGCCTTGCCGCATAGTTTCTCATCTCTAAGTCAGCATCCTAGCTGACTTTCCATGCCTTGATTCTATTGTTTCATCCTAATAAAGATTTTGCAATGTTTACTTATTTTGCCTGTGGTGTTCAAGACCTCTTGCCCACACGTGAGTTTTATTACTGCTTGTAGATTACAGTAAATTGCCTTTTTGGATATTTGGTTTGGCTCACAGTCACTTTGATCTGGTAGAATTTTTAGTACTTTAGTGTGGATGCTAGATACTTTGCAATTACACAACCTCTATGGTTGTATACACCACAGGAGGGGGGGGGTTCCCTTGGATGTCTATTACAAACCTCCGTTTTTCCTGGTAAATCTCTAATGTTGGTGAGAATGTGACTGTCAGGAGTCAGGAGGAATTCTCCTAAGGTTAAAATGATAAACTTGGTTATAATCCTGCCTTTCATGGTTTTTGTTGCTCCCCCCACAGCTCCAAACGTGAAGGAAGGAAAAAGAAAACAGCCCCGTTTTCTTTTTCCTTCTCTGTCTCTGAAGGATGTGAGTGCCTCTGCTCTTTATCCAAGGATTGTTGTGTTTTACTAATGCTGTTATTATTCCATTACTGTCATTGTGTTCTTTTATAGCAAATAGCCTAATTTAGTTGAAATGTGCAGATGTTGAGAGTTTAAGTGAAATCTTCATCACTCGGCAAGTGGAGAACACATGGCAATTGCTCTATAAACACTGCTGGCATTTGATTCAGATCAGCTACTGAGGCAGAAGCTGGGTGGGGCAGTAGAGATTTTAAAGCTGGTGGGCTCTGTTTTGATTCCCACTTACTGCTGTCTTACATTGTTTTATAGAATAAATAAGCAATTCTTACTTATTTGTCATGCAAGATCTAGACTTCCTTCATACTTTCCAAGCATTGGAAATTGATTTTTGTACATATGAAAATAAAGCTGACATTACTATTAAAATATTGCCATTGCTTTTGCAATAGCTGTACGGCACCTGCTAAGCATTGCTTAAGGGGTGAATAGTAATGAGTGGCACGACTTTGCCATGCCGTTTGTTGAACTTTTTTAAAAAAAGGCTTCCATCTTACAACTGCAATGTGGAGATGATTGCCCAGCTTAAGACAAAAGGCCAGGAAGTCTTCCCATAAGCCTTTCTCATGTCCCATGTAGTTTTACAAACCTTTTGTTTTGCTTTTACTTCATGGTTTTAATACTTTAGAGGCTTATTCTCTTTACTCTGCCCTCCTGGAGTGCTCAGCTCTTCAGACTGTGTCATCTCACAAGACTGTCTCATTGCAAAGAGTGTTGAAAACTTGATTGGATTGTTTAAGCAGCCCAATCTGCCCCATATAATTAGAATATATCGGGGGAAGGACAAGACATGTTAGGCTTTAAAACTCTGTAAAATGGCATTCATGCCATGTAGTAGCAGCAGCTCTACCACCACCACCAGTAGTAGTGAAGTACTGTAGTAACAAAATACTGCTCCCCTTTCTGGGTTTCCTATTTATGAAGGAAACAAAGTAGACTTGCAGAGGAAATCAATTGACACTGACTAGTAGCAGAACTATATGAAAAATATTTTCTATTCTCTGATATATAGTTGCAGCATTTTAAAGCACCTCCTTCCGGGGTACCTCTGCCTCTGCTTTGCAAGTTCATTTGGATAACCTGATGAACTCCTTGCTAACCAGCTGGGGGTGAGACATCAGGGACAAAATAGTGACGATGGCTTCAGAATTTCCACATCATGAATTATAGGCATGTTGAGTTGTTGGGCTCATCCCTCCCCCAGTTTTATTTAGAAGTTTCATGTCTTGCTGCCTTGTAATGGTGATACAAAGGTAACTAACAGAATTTGCTAGCTGTCCTCAGGGGAGAGACTTGAGTGGCAGGATTTTTCTTGGGGTCTGTTTTATCACTTATAAGAAGTGAGTTAACCTCCCTTTGATCTCAGTTCACAACAAACCCTTTAACAAAGTTCTGCATGTGTGAGGAAATCAATACTCAAGGCATTGAATTTAACACCAGGCTTCAGCTCAAGCGGAACATGAATGTGGGCGCACATGCACGCTTGCACACACAGAGGCTTCGTCTGGTTACAAGGAACAGATTGGCTGCATGCTCATTTGCCTGCTTCCCCAGGCTGCAGGAAAGGCCGCCATGGCTTGTTACCCACTGTTGTGTATTTCTGTGGGGAGCTTGGCATGCCATGACCATGCCACTTGGTCTTCTCTCACGCCTCTGTTGCCTCTAACACCTTTCATTAATGTCCTTTGCTTGCTTTGTTCACGCCAAAAAAACTCTGGAGTCTTCCAGTGATTTAAGACATATTGTTATGTCTTTGAGCTAGTTTCTCTCTCTCTTTCTTGTGTGTTACATTGTCTCTGCAAACACATAATGAGCATCTGAAGCAGTGGTTCCTTATTTTTAGCACCTCTTGCCATTTGCTCTGTGCCATATGCTCATTGTTTCCTTGTTCCCAGTTACTGTAGTGCCAAGCTCCTTTACTGTCACTTACTGTTTTTTATTCTTATGCATCCTATTATTTGAGAGCTGCTTTTCACTTCATATTTATACATTTTATACTCTTCTTACAAACATCTGAGTCTAAAATTGTCAGGAATAACTTCTCCACCCACGCCTTCACTATTTGTCCAAGGAATTCAAATTTATCAGATGGCTGCTCTCTTTTGGTTATAGCACCATAGCACTTTAAAAAAAAATTTTTTTGAACACCTTGGGTATTCCTAGAACCCTAGCTTAGAAATTTACTTTGGAATCCAGTTAAGTTATAGTTCAAGCCCCTCATCCTCCCAATAGTTACTTGCTGTTTTAGACAGTGACGTCATTATCCTTCGTATTACCACATATGGAGGGACTGCTCTGCCTACCTGCTGCCTTACTCATCTGTCCCTGCTCCCCAGCTGCCCGCCATTCAGACAGAACTTTTAAGGGCTGCCAGACAATGGTGCAGGTGGATTCCCCTATCCCCTCCTATTGACTCACTCACTCACTTTCTTGCTTTCCTGGCTGCTCACCCAAGGCAGTTGAGGGACAGCCTAGCAAGTGAGTAGCAGGAGGAGATGGATGGGACACAATCGTCACCCCGTTCTGCTTCTGCTCTCTATCCTCGTCCTCATGGAGAGAGTTGGGTAGTGGAGGACACTTGAGGGGCGAGCATTGGAGAAGGGGCCGGCACTGGGAGCAGCAGCACTGGCATGCAGACATCTCCCTGAAGTGGGAGGAGGTCCTGTCTGGGTGTCTCTGTTAAGAAAAAAGCAACATGGGATATACAGTAAATGAAATAAAACATGTATGTGAGAGTCAGGATGACTCAGCAGAAGCCAATTGGGAACCACACAGGTGTAAATGGTAATACAATTAACAAGTCCTGAATGTCAAGGACAAGAAATGTAAAGTGGATAATTGGACACACCTGACAATTGTTAAGTGGTCAAGGCTGAGATGATGAAATCATTAATTGTAGGATGAACCAAGAGAACCAATGAGAATGGTGTACACGCCTACTGGGTGGAAACAGACAACAGTGGGTGGTACCATGCATTGACTATAATAATGACTATGCATCCCAATGTATTTTGTGGGTTGTAGAGTGGATTGTAAGGAGCAGAGTATTGTTGTGTTGGATAGTTTGGAGCTGTATATAGTAGAATAAAGTAGATCTTTTATAGAAGACTACTGAGTTGTCTGGTGTCTTGGGTGAAGCTACAAGAACCAGCTAGATCCTGAAGAAGAAGGGTGAAGACTTCTGTGGAAGCAAGAGTGAGAAGGCTTGGAGAATTTGTCAGGGTCTTCAGCCTATTCTCTGTAACTCTTGCTAAGCTATAACCACTGGCCAAAACTGGTCAGCGCGGTGCACAACCAGGTGGTGAGTTCAAGCCAGAGGTGAAGAGCTACAACTCCCATCATCCCTGACAGTCTCCCCTCCTCTGGGATGTCACCTGGTGCAGTCTGCACCCCCCGCACCTCCTTAATGACACCACTGGTTTTAAGTGCAACTTGCAAAATTAGTTCTTCTATTTTCTATTAAAATAATTATAATAGGGTTTTTTAAAAAAAAACACATTTTTTTTACCTGTGGACAGAAAAATTACACTTCTTTCATCTACCTCATTGTTTACCGAGTGCGGAGGATAATTGTAAATAAATGAATTTTATTTGTTCACTTAGGACAGTTTACAATAAAAACAATTTGTATCAAAATAACAATTATGTTAAATGAATTAATACATTCTTAGGTTTTTATCTGTTAAAAAACCAGGCGCTTTAAAACCAGTTAAAACATTTTAAAATATTTCCAACCACAGCACATAGCAATAGGAATAGCAGCTTCATTTATATACCACTTCATACCTCCTAAGCAGTCTCTAACTGTAACAACTGTAAACTAATTGCCCACAACAAGCTGGGTACTCATTTTAGTGACCTCAGAAGGATGCAAGCCTGAGCTGAACCTGAGCCCTGGCTGGTATTGCACTCAGCACCTTATGGTTTGTGAGTGAGTGGCTGCAGTACAGGTATTAAACAACTGCGCCACCAGGGCTCTTCACATAACTGGATAAAACCAATTAAGCTTGAAGTGTTTAATAAAAAGCCACCTTTTGTTGGTGCACATTAGAATACTCTCTAAGAGAGAGTATTCCACAACTGGAGTGCCTCTAGAGAAGGCCCTCTCCTATGTTCTCCTACAATGTACAGTATTACTCTTCCAAGTGGGACAGAGAGGAGGTCCTCTCTAATAGCAGACCTCAGTTCTCAGCCAGGTATATATGTTTGTCTTGCTGTTGTTGTGTGCCTTCAAGTGATTTCCAATTTACAGCAACCCTAAGGCAAACCTGTCATGGGTTTTTCTTGGCAAGGTTTGTTCAGAGGAACATTGCCTTCACCTAAGGCTGAGAGAGTGTGACCTCCTCAAGTTTACCCATGGCTGAGTGGGAATCAAAGCGTTAGAGTAGGAATCAAACCCTGGTCTCTTAGAGTCGTAGTCCAATAATCAAACCATGACAACATGCGGTGGGTGGGTGTGCACGTGCGTGTATACACACTAATAATTGAGGGAGTATCTCTCTCTCTCTCTCTCTCTCTCTCTGTGTACACACACACACACACACACACACACACACAAGTTTACAACAGTTAAAAACAGCATTAAAAGATACCTTAAAACATAAAGATAAAAATGCTACACATCCATTAAAAGCTTTAACTGCTTCACACACTAAAAACCAAAGCTTCTTTAAATACAAAGGTTGTTACCTGCTGGCAGAAAGACAGCAGGAGGGGGGTCAACCAGACCGATACTCAGTTTCTGGCTTTCCCCCTTGCAATAGTACCCTAGCTCTGTTTGAGGTGAAAATGATGTACATATATTTTCTTCTGCTGTGGTTTCTGTGACTCAAAAAATGGGTTATCTTGCACATGTGCAGTGCATTGTTTGGAACCTTCTAGCATGTTATAGAAGTGTTTTGGCAGTAGCCCTGACTACCTCCAAGATCACCATAAGTTGGAAATGACTTGAAGGCACACAACAACACCATCCAGAACTCTGGTTTTGAGTGACCAGAAATACAGTGGATTAAGTTCAGAATTTTACACATACGCGTGCGCACACACACACACATTTGAGAGAGGTTAAAAATGAGTTTGTTTCCCCCCACCCCCTCTGTCATTAAGTTGATCCAGGAATGTCATTTGCTACTAATCCATGATTATTTAACATACTTTTCTTTGGTGGTAAAAAGGTGACAAAAGCTTTTTGAAAAGCTAAGCACCACATTATTAACGGGATCACTTGTTTGTTGCCATTCTTGAATCACTGTAATAGATTGCTGAAGGATGACTTCCTGGCACAGCAATTGTGTTGATTCCTTCCTAGTATATTGCATCTCTGTTGTTAATAATCATGGTTTGTGTGATGGTTTTCACTGTTTTTGTCTGATATTGTCACTTCATGTCCACAGGTTTCTTGAATTGTCATTTGAGAGTATACAGTACTTGTTTGCTTTACATTTGGGGATGTGATTCCTTAGACTCTGGCAAGGGAGCTAAATCAGATTAATAATTCTGTTCGTGGAATGGAGAGGAAATGGATGCAGCTATGTGAACATAGAGCTGATAATAGAAAAAGCATTTAAAGGTAACGGTACTAGGAAGCTAATGCAACTGTTGTCACTAGAGGTATTCAAACAGAAATGGAGGCTGACTCCAAGTGTTATCTTTTTTTTCTTACAAAAAACCAACATTTTAAAATAATGCTGTCCATGGGCAAAGTGCAGCCCATGGGCAGCTTGTGGCCTCCAAGTCCATTTTTGTGGCCCCTGGGGGACCAAAAAAAATAGTTGTTGTTTTTTTTGCCACCAAAGGGCTAAGTGGAATATTTTGGGTCTCTCTTCTCTCCTGTTCCCTGTTTAGGCCCAGGAGATGCCTTTTTCTAAAGCAGAAAGTAAGTAGGAAGTTGTCACTTGTTGTTGCAAAAAAAAAAAAAAAAAAAAAAAAAACGTTCTGTCAAATATGGCCTGTTGGGCAGGGGGGACATAGCAAAAATGCTTCCCACAGGGCATTGGGGGATTTTGGGGCAAATTGTTATTGATATTTTTGCAGTGAATGGGTACAGCCCCCCCAAAGTCTCTGGAGGGAGGCTAATATGGTCTCAAGCCGCCAACTGTTGCTAATCCCTGTTCTAAAACGTGTAAATGGCAGTCTCAGATGTCTTTCTAGACATCTTTTGATAATTATGTGAAATATATGTTTGTGTACTTTTTGCAGCAGAGAAAAAATCTGACTTAAATGTTAATACTTGCAGTGATCTTGGAAACATATTCAGCGGTAGTCATGTTAGCCATATAGCAAAGTACAATAATATCAAAAATATACAGTGATACCTGTATTCAGACAACCAGAACTCACACACACACACAAAGAAAGGGTCTGCCTGCATAGAAGTGGTGCTGGATGAGAGTTCTACATATACTATTGACTGCCAAACAAGGCTAGTATATGGGTCTGAGAGCAAATCAAACTAGAACTCTCAATTGAAAACAACATGATAAAACTTAGGCTATCATATTTTGGATATATTATGAGATGACTTAACTCATTGGAAAAGATCTTAAATATTGCTGTGTTTATCAGCTTTTGGTTTGTCTCTTCATAGTATTTTCAAGATAAAAATTATTCAGAAGTGGTTTACCAGTGCCTCCACTTGTATGGCATTAATGAGAGTTAGCAAAAGTACTACTGCTATTGTCTCTGAGAAATCCTCTGCCAGTATCACCTCCCATTATTGATGCCACCAGTAGCTTCACCTTTGGAGCTTCTCTGCAACTCTATCATTGGAACTATCTGTTCTTTTCTCCAAATGTGGCAGTTAGTTCCCAAAGAGAATGCACATATCTTAGCTTGGTGTCTCCACTTTCAGCATCCCACCTTAATGAGCCCTACTGTGAGTAGAGACTACACAGAGACTAGTGTTTGAAAAGCAGGGTTGTAATTCTTCACTAATTTTATTCTTGAAGGAAGCAACAAGCAATTTCATAGCAGTTTTCTTCCTGCAGTGAGAAAGTTTTCAAAAATCATGGAGCTTTCAAAGTCTATTTGCGGTTCAGGACATCTACACAAAATTTACACATGGCTGTTGTGTGCAGGAAGCAGCATTTTTTTGCACAGGAAACAATAATTCTACACAGGAATATTACTTTCTATGCAGAAAATGTTGTTCCCTGAACATAATAATCATGGGCAGTTTTATGCAGGAGACATCCCAAACTGCAAAGATTCTAATCATTCCAGGCTTTTTTTCTTCGGGATTTCTCACCATTAAAAAAAAATCACAATTTTTCCAAATACCTTTAAATATTCCTTTCATCCCTACCTGAAGGTATTATTTTCTCAGCCATCCTGACACTCAAACTCTCTGAGCACGTTAAGGTGTGTATTTGAGAGAGAAGTGATGAAGCTTAAGTGTCTGTAATGGATACTCAAAGAAGTTTGAGTAGATGATCACAGGATATTCACTTTTCTATCCTGAAGGGATATATGAGTTCAGAAACTTGAGCATCCTAAACCTGGAGTGCTGGATCCTCAGTAGCAGAGATGTGGGAGAGTTTGATTTCCTTTTGCTGTAACTTCACTGGAGTGTTGAACTATGACTCTGAAGACCAGGGTCTGAATCCCCCATTCAGCCATTGAAATCCACTAGGTGACCATGGGCAAGTCACACCCTGTCATTCTCAGAGGAAGGTAAAGGCAACTGCCTCTGAATAAATCTTGCCAAGAACACCCCGTGATAATTTCACCTTAGAGTAACCATAAGTTGGAAACAAGTTGAAGGCACACAGGTGAAACTGCATTGCAGAGCTTAGTGTACATCAGAAAGATTACAGGGAGCAAAGACATATTGGTTTCTTACACTTTCTGTGTAGCCAAAAAGAATAATAGAATTGTAGTGTTGGAAGAGACCACAAGGGCCATCCAGTCCAACCCCCCGCCATGCAGGAACTCTCAATCAAAGCATACCTGACAGATGGCCATCCAGCTTCTCTTTAAAGACTTCCAAGGAGGGAGACTCCACCACACTTCAAAGAAGTGTGTTCCACTGTCAAACGACCCTTAATGTTAGGATGTTCCTCCTAATGTTGAGGTGGAATCTCTTTTCCTGTAGCTTGCATCCATTATTCCTAGACCCATTCTCTGGAGCAGCAGAAAACAAGTTTGCTCCCTTCTCAATATGACATCCTTTCAAATATTTAAACAGGGCTATCATTTCACCTCTTAACCTTCTCTTTTCCAGGCCAAACATCCCCAACTCCCTAAGTTGTTCTCCCCTTTTCTGAGAATTACTCCATACTCTAAACCGGTGGTCCCCAAACTGTGCCCTTTAAGAGATTTTGGACTTCAGCTCCCAGAAGACTTAGCCATGTTGGCCAGTAGTTTGGGATTCTAGGAGCTGACGTCCAAAATGGGGATCACTTACCTAAACAATGACATATGATTGTAGAACCAGCCAAGCCACTTCTGACGTTGCATTGTATAAATGGGGCCTAACAGGACCACTAAGAACTGCTGTGATATTGGATCCTGTGTGCGTTCTATTTGTTGTATCAGTACTTGGCCCCATTGGTAGTTCGTGGTCTTTGAATCTTATATCTTAGACAGAGAGACAATTGCTGTTTCTGAAGAAGCTGACATTTAACTAGCTGCCATGGACAACGTGATAATCAATTTGTTTTAAATCAGGGGTGGAGAAAATAAAGTCCATTGGCCTAATACAGTTTCATCAAGCTTTTTAGAGCATGATGGTCATTTTAGAGCCAGTGTGGCATAGTGGTTTGAACACTGGATTATGACTCTGGAGACCAGGATTTGATTCCTGCTTGGCTGTGAAATCTACTGAGTGACCTTGGGCAAGTCACGTGCTCTTAGCCTCGGGGGAAGGCATTGGCAAACCTCCTTTAAACAAATCTTGTAAAGTGTAAGCTAATTGCTTCAACAAGCTGGGTACTCATTTTAGTGACCTTGGAAGGATGCCAGGCTGAGTTGACCCAGAGCCCCTGGCTGGTATTGAACTCACAACCTTGTAGTTTGTGAGTGAATGGTTGCAGTACAGGCATTTAACCACTGCGCAACCAGCTCCACTGTAAAAAGAGCTCCTTTTTACAGTGGAGAAGCAAGGAGGAAATTAATTTACAGTTTACTTTCTGCTTGAAGAAAGCCTCTTCTGAATGTAAAAAAGGTCAGGAAGAACCCAAAGCATTGCAAAATTGTCCCTCATGGCCCCTAGCAAGTGTGAGCAGGGGATTTTTCCTGTTCTTAAAAAAAAAAAATGGACACAGCAGACTCATGGGAGACTAGTACAGCTCTCCAGCCCACAGCAATTAACTAGCTTTGATTTTAGTACAGCGCACCCGCGTCATACGCAGCTTGAGCATAAGCCGCGGGGCGGAAGGGGCAGCGCGTCCCATTCAATTGAAGGGGCGCGTGCTTCCGTTGCATCCCGCGTGCCGCCGCGCCACCATGCACGAGCCTCATTGTTTACAATGGGGCTTGAGCATAGGTGGAATTCGCCTTATGCGGCGGGATCCGGAACGGATCCCTGCTTAAGGCGAGGGCCCACTGTACTAACATTTTTCTCTTTCTTTCTTTCTTTCACTACAATGGAACTTCATTTTACCTGTTGAACTTGTTCTCTGATGAGGTTATTCTTTACCTTTTTGTTCCTGATCTTTTAATTCCTAATGCTAACACCTTGGTTGGCCAGTCACAACCTAAATATTTTGAACCTAGCCTGATCCAAGCTTCTGGTTAAATCACATGATGGCAGATCTTTTCATAAATAAAATAATACAGGATTGTTCATTTAGTTAACCTGCTTGTGAGCACCCTGCACCATGCAAGCCTGCACTTGTGTTATTCTCAGGCTGTACCCAGTTGCCGTTACTAACTGGATTCTTGTAAAGAGGCAGCACATGAGTGAGACACCTGTAAGATTGCCCTAGACTCCCTCCTTCTTGGAGTAAATAATGGGTCTTTTTATTTAGCTATTAATTCCTGGTGGCACATATCTCACTGGCTGTCTGTTTAACTACCTTTATCTCTTCCTCCCTCTCGCTGTGTATGTGATATAGTTATAGATAAACAGATAGCCCTGTAGTAAATAACAGTTTTTTAAGAGACCAGAGGTATTGGTAGCATGCCGACTCAGCTTTTGATTTGTCTTTCCACTACATGTATGCACGTGTTTCCCCCTTTTTCTTAAGGAAATGCTTTTAAATAAGGGATACTTCATCTATTAAAAAAATACACTTGTAGCAGCTGCTAAGCCCATCCATAAGCCTGCTTTGCGTTGTATTTGTGATGGGACTGACAGCGCATGGAGCAGCCTGATTATACCCAATTCCATTTTAGCAAGCCTGGCAATGTAATTTCACAGGGCGATCCGTGTTTGAATGTAATAGCAGCCTTTGCTAAGGTGTCAGAATATTAAAGGCGCTAATGGAAAAGCTCCCTGATACACAGGGGGGAGAGCATTACAGGAGACGTCGCAGATGGCTGGGCACTAAACTAATGGGGCAGGATCCAAGGAGGGTGGTGGAGGCAAGGGGAAAATGAGAGATGGAAGTGCTTACGGGAACGTGGGCACCTGCTTCCCTTGTGCATGGAAATTAAAAAAAGTATATGCATACATGTGTGTTTCTTTCTGTGTTGTAAAATATAACTTGGTTGAAGGATTAAACATTTTGATAGTGACACTTCTTTTAACACGGATTAAGTGACTTTATTTGCTCATGTGCACTATGAAAGGGGACACGTCTGAGTCTTAAAATGTAAAGATAGCAAAGAATCTTTTGACACTTTTGAAAACTCACTGATTTGTTGTGGTATAATGTTTTGTGGACTAAAGTCCATGAGCCTCATGCCACTGTATTGAGTCTTATTTCACAATAAATCTATTAGTCTTTCAGGTGTTGCAAGACTATGAGTTTGTTGCAGCACAAAACAACAAAATATCACTAACCCTCTGGAGGTTTACTCTTGATTCAGGAGGTACATGGATATTCCAGAGAAGCAGCATATGCTGCAGATCTGGTATTTGTTATAGTAAATCCTTGTCTGTGTTTGTTATGGAAATGGTTTTGTAAGATAACTACACTCTCTAACTGAGAAATTACAGTTCCCTTTGCTTTGTCTTTCACATCTAATTTTAGTTGATCTTCTTGTTGAAGAAAGTGGATGTGCTAGAGAATTATTTCTTGTGGATAGTGGGTTGGATCTGGAATTGTGCACAGTTTTATTCAAGATGGAAGTGGGGGGGGGCAATTTCTGCCAATTCTGCAGTGTCAAGAGCTCCCGGACTCACTGAAATGTTCGGGCTTTCCAAGGAAGTGGGTGGATGGATAACATTCTAGGCTGTGGGGTAGGGGTACTGAAAATCATTGGCCCATCCTCTTTCACTATAAGGAAAATAGTGGAACCCCCTATTTTATGGAAAGCAGAGCTCAGACCAATCCTTTTGAAAGCAGAAGCAGTGAAACAAATATAATCTGCATAGAAATACTCTTGTGTTAGGGACTGATGTCAGTATGTGCATGCTTTTTGACCATGTTATCCTGTCATGTATGTTTTTTTTAATGAGCTGGTTTCTGCTAGCTAGAGCTTAGTAGCCTTATACCATCATTTTTAAATCTCTTTTTAATACTTCACATTTTCAGTTGACAGCCCTATATGGATTTTTCTTCTCTCTGACTATGGAACTTTATATAATTAATACATATCTATTGAATATAAAATATATGTGTGTGCTTGTAAGCCAGGTATCTTTCTAGTTTCACTTAGTGCTGCAGCATTCTGTGAATGTATGTGAGCTTGCATGCAAGTATTGAAACTACGTGCTAGTGACTGTTACTGCAGTCTGAGCAAGGCCATAAGAGTTGTGTTTGATAGAATGTCTGAGATTTGCAGCCAGATTAAGGGCCGGAGTAGACCGGCAAAAGGCTTGGAGGCGTGGCGTATGCATGATGCATGCCCCCAAGCTGACAGGAAGCGCCCTGAAGCCACCCAGTTGTTTACATGGCAGCAGCTTTTTGTTGCTCTGGCGTTGTGGTGTTTAGTTGCCATGTGCTGCAGGAGCACAGAGAAGCCGTGGTGGCAGCGAAAAGGAGCCTTTTTTCCAGCGCAAAAAGGAGAAGCATTTTGCTGCTTTTTGCACCAGAAAAATGCCAGATCGGGGCCATGGCGTGTGGTTGCCACGGCCCTGATCCAGTGATCAAAGGAGGCAGCATCAGGCTGCCCCTTTAGGGCCTTCTCCTTCAGCCCTAAAATGGTCTTAAGTGGTGTGTACAGTCTGCCCTTCCCTTACACATGGGATCCGTTTCGGTCCCCCTGAGTAAGGGGAATTCTGCATATACTCAAGCCCCATTTAAATGAATGGGGTTCATGCATGCGGCGGTGCGCATGCGCCATTACCCCCATAGGGCATGCCACCTCTTCCTAGCGCGGCTTTCAGAGTATGCTGAAAGCCACGTAAGGTGTGCCTGCGTATGATGTGGGCGCACTGTATTTTGATGATCTGTATTGTGGTAGACAATGTTGATGGATGTGAGGTTCACTTTTATGTTCCTGCATGCTCTGGGGACCACATAGACTGCCAAAAATGCCTAAAATACATTTTTGTCAGTTAAAGGGCAATTTGGGAGGTCTAAGGCTGCAAAAACAGGCTTAGGTGGTTACATGTGACCAGGGCCATATTTTTCCTATATGCCTTACTAAATTGGTGGCCTGAGCCTGAGTACCTCACTGGTATTCAGCCCTCTAGCAGATTATACAACAAAATCCAAAATACACACAATACTTTTATTGGATCAGCTAAAAAGCACAAAATGTATCATGCAAGCTTTTAAAGCTTCACTGGCTTATTCGTCAGAGAGAGATGTAAAAAATGATATAGGAGAAGGTAAGTGACAATAGAATCACAGGCCTACATTTTGGCTGAGATGTTACTTCTGTTGATAGTTAAGATGGTCTGAGGAATAGCAATGCAGTTAGAGGCCATGCAGTTAGGACCATGTGGGAATCAGGGACAAAAGGCAGTAAAAGACAGGCAATGCAATTCCAAAACCATTAATAGCAGAAAAGTAATTTCCATTGAGATCCAGGCTATCTCTATCAATTTGCAAGACCACCAGCCCCTTTCTTAGGCAGCAAATACTGAATTTATCCAGAAATCTCTACCATTAAATCTGGAAAAACTTCTAGGTTCTGTATAAGCTAAAAGAACCTAGCAGATTATAGGTTGTCTTTTAAAACTATTCCAAACTATGCTCATAACAAGTAGATACATCTCTAGACTATTTAAATTAAAGTGTGTAAAGCATCTTTTAATACATGTATTTGTAAAATTGTGTGTGTGTTGTGTGCCTTCAAGTTGGTTCTGACTTATAGTGACCCTAAGTAAGGCGATTCTATCATGGAGTTTTCTTGGCAAGAGGTGTTCACCCTGCATGTAATTAAGAACTACATCAAGTCAAATGTTTTGCTGAATCTTCTTCTCTGGAATGCTGGTTTACTGACAAAGGCACAACTTGAAATTACATGAAAGTAACTGTAGGGCATGGGCAGCCTTTGTGGATTCAGGAACTGCATTTCTCCTTCACTCCTGAGAAACCATCAGGGGCTGCATGCTGTCAGGTGTAGATTTCTGCTAGGAAAGATGGTGCACACTTCCTACATGTCATGTTTCCCAACACAGTCCCTGGGATTTGGATGGCAGTGACAGAATCCTCAGGGTGGTGGCCCCAGGGTTCTCTATGCAAATGATGTGAGGGTACATGTCTTACTCTCCATGTATGGGAATTTCATAGAAAGTAAAGATCTGAGAAGCAGGGAGAGAGGGAGTGGGTTAAAATAAACAGAAAACAAAATGCATCAAACTAAATGAGCGAAGACAGACAGACTCATGGGGGCTGTGAGTGCATCCTACACTTTGACCAGTGAGAGCTCTAGGCAGTTTCTGCTCTGTCTTCGGAAGCGTTAGCAGAAAAAGCCTACATGTTTAAAATCTTTAACTGTGATTATACATTATTTGAATTTTAGAGATAACTATGATGATGGCAGTGATCATGATGTTCTTATTACTTTGACAGAAAGTCAAGACTTTATGATAGAAAGCTATATTTTACAGCTAATAATTCAGTTGTGGATATCCAGTGTTCTAGATCAGTAACCTGACTTCCATCTTTTCTAGTGACCTGAAGCAGTTCTGAGTCTCAGTGCATTAATCCAGATCACCAGCTAACTCTTAATAAAAAGTGATTCAAATTCATTGAACTGTTGAGAACCCATAGCTTTGGAAAGAATATTCTATGGAATGTGTTTTGATCAGATATATTGTCCTGGCAGTGTCTAAATTATATGGAAGGATGTCCCTTTCTTGGCAACCTGTTATGTGGTTCTTCTGTCATAATTCAGGCTAGTTCTACTTATAGAAACTCCATGAATCAGCTTACATATCAGGTCAACAGTGTTCTTAATATTTTAATGTAGCGATTTAACTGTAGGCTGTTAAATGTATATGCTCTTTTAAAATTCTGCTGTTGTCTGCTTTCAATAGCACATATGGCAATTAATTCAGTGCCATACAAATTAGTACTGAGATTTTCTAGGTAGACACTTAAAATAAAACTATGAGCCAATTCTGGACCTTTTAGTGTTTGTTTGTTTGAATTTAGATTTTTTTGTCTCTGGAGTTATAAGATTATATGAGAAGCTCATTTTCTTCCATAAAAACATGCGACCTATGAAGAGAGGTCTTAAAACATATCCTTAGAAGTCAGGAGAGAAATAAAGAGAATTGCATTTTTAAATCTTTTCTTCTTTAAACTTGCACTTTAAAATCATAATGAATTGATATTCCCCACTAGCACTGGAAGTATCAAACACTTAAAAGTTATCTATCTTACTTTCAGTGCTATAGGAAGATATTGAGGAGTGACCAATCAGTCTATAGTGAAGTGTCATCCTTTCTCTTTTACTGCCACGGACCACCAAGACTTAACTCAAGATTTAAAACCTTAAAGTGCATCAAATATTTATTTAAAATTCCTCATCAATAGTCTTTGAATTTGGAGAGAAGGAAGTAAATTCACATACTCTGATTGTAATACTTAATGATTCAACAACAACAATGCAGTAGGAAGAAATGTCACATGCTTTCTGTCAGCCACTCAGCATCTTTCACTTGCATATTCTTACCACATGCAGAACTAGTAAGTGCTGAGTACATGTTTTGCTATCAAACAATTACTATCATAGGCGATTTTTATTTTTTTGATGGAAGTGATAAGTTAGTATCACACAGAGAGGGAGAAAAGAACTGCCGGACCTGATCCCCTTCCCCACCACATTCCTTTCTCCTTTTGTGTCGTGTCTTTTTAGATTTTAAGCTTAATGGCAGGTAACTGTCTAATTAATAATAATAATAATAATAATAATAATAATAATAATAATAATAATAATTGTAAGCTGCTCTGAGAGCCTTTAGGGCTGAAGGGTGGGGTATAAATACCGTAAGTAAGTAAGTAAGTAATAGTGCAATCTGGCACAAAAATAACTTAGGGAAACCTTCCTTCCTTCCTTCCTTCCTTCCTTCCTTCCTTCCTTCCTTCCAACTGTAAAAGTTCATAACATTTCTTCAAGCCTTTGTGGACCTCCTGTGAGACATTGCAGTCTCCCAGGGGTCCATAGGCCACAGGTTAAGAACTGCTGCTCTATATAGATGAGCTTCCTCAGAATCTTGTATGAATCAGATGAAGCTGGTGAATGTAAGTGTGCTATGAGACAAGAACTTTTAAATCCACCAGTACAGTCAGCCCTCCCCTTCACTCATTGGCTTTAAACAAGAGTTATACTGTGGAAAGTACAGCCAGAGGTTCACTGTCTTCTTTGTAGCCATAAAACTACACGCTATTTGACTGGATGAGAAATGGACAGTCCCAGATGCAACTTCTTCAGCACAGCCCTATATTACATATGAGTTCTATTGTAGAAAAAAAAGCTACATGTGTGATTCTGTCCACAAATCTGTGGGGATTTGTCTGGTCTCACAAAGGCCTTTCCCCCTTACCACAATAACCAGGTGAGTTGTTAATGAACCACAATCTGGATACTGTCTCCTTTCTGTTGGAGAAATGATGCTGCTAGTCTAAGCATTTAAAGGCTGAACTCTGCCTGTTACAAAATCATTTAAAATGTTTGTGGGGGAGAGACTTTTTGACTGGGACTGTTAACTCTATCCCACATGATGCTTTCTTGATATAAATCCACATGTGATATTTATGCTATAAAGAAAACAGGTATCAGATACGTACATATACATTTCTTTCCACGGGGCAAATACCACCTCTGAGGCAATTTAGACAGGGCTGCTACTTCCAAGCTGTCAATTTTCTCTCAGCAGTAGCTGCCTTATGAATTCTAGTTAGGATATTGAATAATAGAATGTGTTTTTAGGATATTGAATAATAGAATGTGTTTTTAATCTGTATGCTGTTTGCACTTCGGTGCATTTTGTAAGCCGCCCTGATCGTTTGGAAGGGCGGGGTATAAATAAAAATTTTATTATTATTTATTTATTTATTATTCTATGATTCCCCCACATTTAATTCTCTGAATATGTCACATTTAAACAAAAAGAAGTTAAAAGCATCCATGGTAAAGAAGAGGTTGGATTGAAGATGTGGTGGTTTTGGAAGGAGGCTAACCATCACTTATTACACCTCTGTGCCCTGTCTAAACTGCCTCAGAGATGGTATTTGCCCCATGGGAGGAAATATATATATGTCCTTGTCTATATTCACCACCATTGCTGTCACATTCCAGATCTTCCACTCTGACTCTTTCAGTACGTTTGGCTCATAATCTGGCCCTGACAGGTCCCGCTCTTCTGAATGCCTGCTCTTTGAATTAACTCCAACTAGAATGATAACATGTCCCTCTGTTCGCACCATATTGAGTGGAATACATACCCACAGTATTTTTACATGCACATCCTATACCTGCTTAGCATTATGTACACTTGTGAAACCTGCTTAGCATTATATATGCTTGTGAAAGAAAGTAATTAAACATTAGCAGTTTAACAGTGTTTTGTTGTGGGGTCGTGTATGTGTGTCCAGAGTTTCTGCATTGTTCTCAGGTACTTTTGGTCTAGGCATTTTATCTGACTGGAGTGCTGCTTATTAGCAGCTGAGCGGTGAGATGTAGTACACACTCATATGCTCAGGAAGGCAAGGGATGGATGGAGCTGGTGTCAGGGCAGCAATTGCTTATCATGCCTTATCTTGGAATATGAAACTGTATTGCATGACATCCAGAGGCAGGCTGAATAGATATGCCAATTCATCTCCAGCCTGGGCTTTGACAAGCTAGACTGCCCTTGTTGAAAGGCATCCGTCAAACGAGAGCTGCTGGCTGCTTTTTCCCTTTCTTAGACTTTCTCTCGCTCTCCTGCTCCAGCTCTCCTCCCCGCCCCCTCTTTCCCCTCCCTTCCCTGCTTCCTCTTAAGCTTTTTCCACACAAAATTGAAAAGCTTTTGGAAATCAGAATAATACAGCCCCCCACAACTAATACCATTTTAAGTACCCCTCCCTCCCCCAAATAGAATTGATAAGAAGCCTAGTGTATGAAGGCATGTTTAGATAACATTGAGAATATTATAGTGAGTGAAGGAAAGAAGGTCTCCCCCTTTTCCCTCCTCCTCCTCCACTGTGTCTCTAAGCCGGGGAAGGCGACAGAACCCTGGCTAATACGAGTGTTTAATATTTGATGTGTTGGGATAAAGCAGGATCACCTTCGAATTGAATTGAGTGTCAGAATGAGAATCTATTACTGAAATTTTTGTGTGATTTGACAGCAAAGCAGACGATGTTATTCTTCACTAGTTACTGCAATCTTCTCCCCTACATCACTTAAATATTTTTTTCTTTGCTTGAGTAAACACACATTATCCTTTTTTTATCCCTCTCTTCCTTTTTTCCTATCCTATTTTTTTTAAATCAAACCTGCCTTCTTGGGTCTGATAGAGTATATTGTTATTTCTTTATTTGTCCTATTAAATGGAATTTCTGATAGTTTAATCCTGCTTTTGTAAGTGATTTAAAAATACTTGAAAAGCGTGAATATAAGAGCACCTCCATCTAAACTGCTATAAAAGGACATGATACAACTACGCTTGGCATAGATGGTTGTACTTAACTTTTGAGATGAGTAGATTCTGTGAAAAATCCTGTTGCACGTACAAAGTTTGCCAGCATCTCAGAAAGTGGGTAGTGAGGTTATCACACAATTTTCTTTTTAAATGTTGCCACAATGGCTGCTTTATTTGCTGATTAGAAATTTACCTACAGAATTTCTCAGTCAAGACAATGTTAGTTTATTGTGTTTTTTCAAATCATGTACACCTGACCTTTGGGTTCCTGATTGCCATTAGTCCCCTCCTGGTTTGGTACTAACTATGAAAAAAATGTGCAGGAGAAATATATGTCGCAAGAGAGCAGCCTACCCCTAGAAGTTCCAGTTTGGATTTAGTTTTCTTTGTGAAAGATGGGAGGGAATCCAAAATAATGAGTAATGTCCTTGTCCCAAATAAATCAATTGAGCTTTATTTAAAACATTTATGACAATATTCCAGTAGCTCATTTTGGTGTAACCCATCTGTATGATTTTCTTTTGTGCATGTGTGATGAACAATCTGTGATGCAGAATTGAACTGAATGAACAATACTTACTGTAGGGGCATTATATCAGGATAATAGGTTATACTTTCCCAAGCTGGTGCTTTCTACATGTGTTACATTACAACTCCCTATCATTGTTAGCTAGCACAGTCTTTTTCTATCTTGGCTGAGAATGATGTGTACTGTAATTCAACAAATTTGGAGAGCACCAGATAGAGGAAGACTTGATAGTTTGTAAGGAAACTCTGGAAACTTTCCCACAAATATCCACATTACTTAAATGGCCCTAAATTTAGTAACTAGGATATGTGTTTAAATGCCCTCATAATGGGAAGTGTCACAAAATACGAGGTTGTAAAATCTTTTGGACTTGCTCTGGGTGGGTTGGCTGCCAGAAAGAGAAGAAAGGTGAGAGAGGGGTGGGATATGTGTCATCTGGCAGAGGGAAATGAGTAAATTGAGAAGTTGAATTGATTTGAATATTAGTTTAGGATTAATTGATTGGGGTGATATTCCTATTAATTTGGGAAAGTAAAATTAATTTTAGTGTAATATAATTAGAGATGATTTTGGAAAACTAATTGGCTTGCCTATTATGAAGTGGATGTTCAATTGGAACAAGTTTGTAAGTTGGGATCTTAGACGCTACTTCTGCCTTGCACTCAGATTTGTGAGCAAGTTACATGCTGTGGTTAGCTTCTTCATAATTTTAAATATACCCAAAGGCTCCTGCATTCTTTGTTCAGCAGTCCTTTATGGTTGACATACTTTAAACAATTACCTATTTAGAACCAGGCCATGGGCATTTTCCTCTGGGTCCCCTTTGTACTGGTGGGATTTCTAGTCAACTCCAATGGTGAAATTATGTAATGTTAGTTTCTGTCATTAGTGGTCTTATGTCCCTGTGCTGCTCTTCATGTGGTTATTTATATAACTTCAATCACTTTAAAATGTGATAAGATAATTCTATCATTTTCAGGGGATCTCATTCTTGCACTGGTGGGTTCCATTAGTACCATAAGTCAACTCTTCATCCTGGAACTGATGTGCCTTTCTTTGTGGTGCCTATAGTGTAGCATTTAAACCTTTTCTCAATTGGTAGTTCTAAGTTTCTTGTAAATGTTTTCCTTATGACAAGGATCTGGTTTAAAGCTTGGAGGATATTTTCTTCCAAGTCATATTGGCATGCAGTACTGTACTAAAGAAAGTTGAAGTTGCCTTTCTCAGTTCATATAGTTAGTTTATTTCCTTCTCATTTTAGCTGTTTGCTGTGCATATATATTTTTTAAAAATGTGGCTACTCTGTTTCATGCTGTGTTCTGAGTACGTCATATTACTTCATGGGGAAGTGCTTATCTTCTGTTGAGGTAGCAGGTTGGGACTACCTGGCTTTGAGGTACATTCTAGTGTGCTGGCTATTGAATAAATTAAACGAAACATGTGATGGCTCAGTAGATGGTAAATGGAGAAAGAATGTGAATGGATGTTCCATTTGGATTACAAATTTAGAGTGTGGAAGATAGGGAGGTATAATCTCTGGGTGCAAGAATGTGGTGTGGGCTGAGAGGGAAAAAAGAGGTGAAATCATGGAGTTGTTTTTACTTTGAGCTCTTTTTTCTGGATATAGCAGTCTAGTTTCTAGGTTTCCTTTTGCAATTGCAGCATGAATTATAACTGTCTTATTTTAAATTCTCTTTTAAAGAATGATGAACCAGCTTTGATTTCCATAAATGCAGGCACATGGTCTGCCTTGCACTAATCTTTTTTCAGTTTTGCTATTGAAAGTGTGAGAGAAAAGCTCTGATCCTCACAATGCAGTAATAAACAAATTCCACTTTGTGCATATGATACACACAGATCACCTATGCACACATATGGCACTGCTGTATTGGGTTCCAATTGTTTAAATACTATAGCTAGCATTAAAGAGGAAATACAGCATTCTTAAGAAAGCAGATCCTTGAAGATGTGCAAAGAGACCATTTGCAAATACCTTTGTCATGGTTTAGGATGTTTGGACAATGATTGTTTGATGTGCAGGATACACACACACACACACACACACACACACACACACACACACACACATATATATATATATATATATAATGTGCTATGGTCCAGTATCATTTAGGTGTCCATTAGTTACAACTTTTTAAATCTGCTGCAGATTGGCAGTGGTTCATGGAGCACCAATTTTAGTAATATTGATATACTGTGAATAATAACAGTCTCCTTTGTGGTTGTTCTTAAAGGTTTTCTGTTGAAGATCTACATGGATATTACCCACACACGTAAAAATACATATTTGACATAAGATTCGGCTTCAAATATCTTGTGGCTGGGCTGTTAATGTAATGTTGAGGACTAAACCCAAGTGCTTCTTTTGTAGAGTGCTGACTTTTTAAATCCCTGTTTGTTCCTCTGTATCTGCTCCTGTGCCTGGGCTTTCTCTAATGGAACTGCTTAGTTTTTGTTTGGTGAGGTTATGCTGCCTCCCAGAGCTACTGGGAAAGTATTGGGCAATGCCTAATAATTGTGCAGAAGAACTTTCTTGATGTTGCAGTACCCAGTCACTTTAGCTGACTTCCCTTTCTCTAGACACAATCCCATATTTTTTTTTGGGGGGGGGGGAAGGTGATTGTGGCATGCAAATGTAAGGCTGCAAATCTGGCTGTGTTATCGATTCCTTCTACTGAAACAAGAAGTGGTTTATGAGCAGAGTACTTTGCCAAGCACAGTATCCACAAAACAACACTCTACACTACACCCATCTGTGCTTCCATTCCTTCAAGACTGTGTATTTAATGGATAAATGACATCATAAAATATAGGCTACAGACTTTTCAATTTGAAATGTAATGATGGTAGAAGTGTTTATATAACAAAACCAGGATGAAGAGAGACATGTTTCGTGTTTGCCTAACATGGATGTACACTCCTCCAAGACTACTAGTAGAAATGAAGTTGGAATGGAGACCAGATCAGTCTGTATTTTCCTATTGTATTTTAAAGACTTTCCTCATATTTCTATGATAGTACCTAGGATTTTCCCAGCAGGATGAGGATTGGTACCATTAGTTTTTAGATATGACCATGGGTCTCTCCAGAACCATGGGAATGAGCATTTCTCTCTCTCTCTCTTTCTCTGGAGAGAGAGAGAGAGAGAGAGATATTTTTTAAAAATTGCACTACAATTATGAGAGTTGCTCGTGCTTAGCTCTGAAATCCTTTCACTTATTAGTGGTTGTAGGTAAAACTCAATAAAATAGAAAGGATGGTCCAAGATATTTTGTTGCCTGCGGCAGAGAGGAAAATGTCATCCCTCATTCACTCACGTTAAGGTGCCTCATATCCAAAGCCACCACAGGAGACTGAAAGCCTTATTTGAAATAAGAGGCAGAAAGCTGCCCAAATGATTTCTTCCAACTCTAGCAGTAAAAGTGTACTACTAACAGATTAAATAACAATTTGCTGCCCATTCATAACATCCCAGTTCTCTTGCCTGAAGCAAGCCTGGGGCCTTGGGGTAGGTCTAATAATTTCTGATTGGCCTTGGGCCCTTTTCTGCAGCCTGGTTATGGATTCCCTCCTCATTCGAAGGTACATGAGATTTCCTGCAACAGGCTGTAGCTTTTCCCTTTTTACGTGTTCCCCTTTCATCAGCCTTGCCCCTTAGATGGTCTGGGAACTCCAATGGCAGCTGCTCTGAAGCCCTTTCCATTCTGCTTTAATAGAGGCTTTAACAGTCAGAAGAAGAACTTTCCTGTTTAAAGATTAAACGTTGTGTTTAAATATTAAACAGCCATGCTCCTGTCTCCTGATTGCTTGGCCGCTGCCAGCAGGCGGCTCAGAATTGCCCATTTTAATTAAAAACTTTATTTTCAAATACAATTCACTGGTCACACATCTCCGAGTACAGCTCCTTCCTCCCCTCCCTTTTTTCCACTCTGCACAGTGTGGGGCAGCCTTCCCTTCTCAAGTGGCATGTTTTGCTTTCTGTCTCTCACTCTTAGTTCCTTCCTTTCCGTCTGCCTGTACCAAAGTGACAGTCTGTGTGAGACCCCAAGTGTGAGTGGCTTCGTCAAGGGCTGATCAATGCCCCTGGCACTTCCTTCCAAAACCCCAGGAAAAACAATTAAAACCCAATCGATCCTGCAGGCAGCTGTGAATATGCATAAGGGCACACTTGACCTTCAGTGCTCAGGCCACCTTCCACGCTGCCTCTTTAACAAGTTTGCTCAGGTATTTCTGCCGTTCGCAATGACCTTGATGAACAAGGCAGAATGTGATGCAAAGAATATCCCACTTGTGGTCCCAATCCTGATTTAGGGGCTCAAGTGCTTGTCTTGGAACAAGAGCCAATGGCCCTTCCCAAAACAATGATGGATTAAGAGAAAGTGAAGGACAACATCTGCTTCTCAGTTGGCATGTTTTACTTTTTATCTCTCATTCTTAGCATCTTTATATTACACAGGCCTTATTTGTGAAGGCTGTAGGGCCAATTGCCAGTTGTCTGTTCAATAACAATTTATGAACTGCTTACATTATAAATGTCTAAGTGATATATCACAATAAATAAATGCTTATTAAAAGACCATACAGAAGACTTATAAAAGATGTTAGCTTAACAACCAATGTTAGCTTCAGGTGGGATAGCTATAGAGAGGTTACCCATTAGCAAGGGTCAGTACTTCACTCAGACGAGGCAGTTCCAAAGTCCAAGCAGTGGAGAGAAGCAAGGTCTGACAACAGTCCAAACACAGAGGTCAAGATCAAGGACTGTAGTTTTGGGAGATTCCACTATTTACACCAGTAGAAGCAGAACATTTCCCACTTTCTCATCTCCCCATCTAGCTTCCATGGTTCAGAAAATCTGTTCCAGAGGGGTTCACAGCCCTCTAGATCTGGTTTTAGAATATGTACATGGCAGGCGGATCCAGTGTTGGATCCAGGCCAGAGTCGGCACAAGAAGTAAGATTTGAAAGAAGTCCAAATACAAGAAAAACCCAGGAAGAACCAGATAATTAGGGGATAGTGTAGGTACTCCATGCCTCAAACAAAAGCCTTTCCAGGTCCCACCTGAAACACAGCCGCATTACTTGTAGAATTGGTCTGTTTGTAAAGAGTGTCCTATTCATGCCCTTATTCATAGGAATCCTTAATCCTTTAAAGGAGCCTTGGTGGCACAGTGGTTCAATGCTGGTACTGCAGCTAAAATGTTGTGAGTTCGATCCTGCAGGGCTCCAGTTGGCTCAGCCTTCCATCCTTCCATAGGTCAGTAAAATGAATATCCAGCTTGTTGGGGACATTGTAAACCACTTAGAGAGTGTTTAGCATTATAAAGTGGTATAGAAATTTAAGTGCTATTGCTATTGCTACTCAGGCAGTAATTCTACTTCTGCCAGTCAACAGAGCCTCTATCTTTTTATTGCTGGCTAAGTAGCACCACTGCCATTAAGAAAGAAGGCTGTCTATACTTTGAAGGAGAGGGGTGACTGCCATCTTCCATCTGGTCTGAGGATTCACTTGACCTTCTTGATGTGGGGTGCTCCTCTATGATAGCTGGCTCATCCTCTGATGAGGATGTGTCCACTGGGGGCATGACAACTACAGGGCAAGGTAACTTTTCTGGGATAACCTGCTCAAATAAGTAAATTTTCAGAACATGCTGAAAACTCCAAAAGAGTTGGCTTCATTTATACTAGGAGAGAATTCCAGAGTATGAGTGCTGTGACACTGAAGGTTCTTTACCACTATTTTAGACACTGTTAGGATAGCATTTCTGCACAAACAGGTAGAGAGTTAAGCAGTCCCTCAGACATCCTGTTCCTGAATTGTTCAGTGCTTTGTATTTACTTTGTATTTCCAATACTTTAAACCAGGCCCAGTAGCATATAGGTAGCCAGTGCAATTACCTCAGCATAGGTGTAATATGCTGGTAGTATATGACTCCTGTTACAAGCCTGGTTACAGTATTTTGCATCAACTGCAGCTTCCGGATCCACCTTAAGGACACCGACATTTAAAGCGTATTGCAATAATCTTATTTTGATCCAAAGCTGATAGAAGATACTTTGATCCACCAAAGACACCTATATCTCCAGTTTCAATGCTGAGTCAAGTAACATTTCTGAACTACAGTATCTTTTTTTAAAAAAAGAGTCTCTTGGCATGGGAACCTCTCAGCCACAAAGCATACATTGTGGTAGGATTCAGATTCAATTCACAAACTCTCACCTAGTCCATCACTAAATCTAGACCTATTCCAAGGCTTGCAGAATCTCACCTGATTGAGAAGTTACAGAAAAACAGGTCTGGGTGTCATGAGTATATGATGGAACCATCTCCATAATGTAACCAAATCTCATGGCCATTCCCAGTGGCTGCAGATAGATGTTTAAAACACTGGAGACAAAATAGTGTTCTGCAATATTAGTCAGAGAAGCAATGAGCACTCCCTAGTATTGCTCTCTTAAAATAACTTTGTAGATGGGGCCAGAGCCACTGATGAACAATGCCTCTGATATGATACCCTTCTCATAAAGTTAGCTCTGAAGAATATTGTGGTTACTGGTATCAAAAAGCCACTAAAACTGAACAAGAATGGAGTTGTACTGCTCCATAAGTTCACAGATGACTGTTCCAAAGAACCACACTTAGATGTACGCATATTGTTCATCATTAAAGTGACAAAAGCTGATTCATTTACATATCCTAAAAGGCCTCAGTCAATCTGTATTCTCAAAGTGTTTGCAGTAATCCCATCATGACCGTCTTGAAAATGTTCTTCCAAATGGGCATATTTGTGACATGGAGGAAGGTGAATGCCATAGAGTTCTGGGTGAGGTCTCAAGGGGTGAGGTCTCATAGGGGTTTGGGTGAGGTCTTGCACTATTTATTTTTTAAGGGATTGGGAACGCTATACCCAACTAGTCAAACCTTCCTGCCTAGTTAGCCAAAAGGGGTGAGAGAGAGCACTTAAATGCCAAACATTTAAATGCAAATTCCTTGCCCGTCTTCTTAGGCTGCAAAAACAGGAATTAATCCCTAACAGAAGGTAGATGAAACATTAGACATCTCCATTGGATCTGCAGTAAATAAGGCATCAAGGAACCAAGTAAGTGACTTTTGATTGCAATCCTGAGAAAAATCTCTTCCTGGACGCCTAATGAGCTGCTACTTACAGATGTCGGGATGGTTTTCTTCCAGATACCAGTTCTTTTCATTAAGCATTTCATGAACTTGTCTCTCTTGCATCATAGGAATGTGTCTACGCATGTACTTAGGCTTGATTTATATATGCAGTAGAATGAGACAATAGAATTCTGAGGTAGTAGAATGATCTGCTTTACATCAGCTCACTGGGGGCAGATGCAGTTTTGGCATCACATTTAAAATGACTGCACTACACCAAACAAGCAAAAAAAAAAAAAAGGGGGGGGGGGGGGAGAACAAAAATATTAGGAGAAAAGGTTTTTCCTGATGTGCTTGTTTCCTGCTTGCAGGATGGTGTTTTTTTTAAAATACAGATCACCTTTTTGAATGCTCTTGTATCACTAGTCTGTTCTGCTTCCTCATAACCACCATAATCTGATGCGTGGATAGACCTCCCCCCCAGTTTCAGATGAGCACAGTCTTTCACTGTATACATAATATATATAATATATCAGATGGACACCACAAGAGGGCAGAATTTGAGGAGATAATGCCACTTCACTCTTACATAGGGCTTAATCCAATAAAGTGCATACAACACAAAGTGGGGGGGCACCCACACTTTTAAAAAATGCATCTTACTTTGGTTTAGGGGGAAAAACCATCACAGAACATTTGCATGGTTGTTTGGGAGGAGCACATATGAAGAGCATGCACAGTGGAATAGAGATATGTGTGTTTTACACATTATAGTTATATATTTTGTTTTACATGCAAAGTCTGTATCTCTATAAGCAAACTGTAAAATATAAACCTTGAGTATTTGATTCTTTGTTTAAGATCTGAAGTCGCTAGCAGGTGATGTCTGATTTCTTTGGCTGTTTCTGGAATGAGCCAGATAAAAAAAATACCTTTTGACCTCCCTGCCATGGAGTTCTGCCCTTCATGTGAGTGGAATTTTCTTAGATATTACCTGGCAAGTTGTTTGCATGAACTTCTCTTCTGGTACCTTCTAAGTATAAGTTCAAGCCAGGAGGGGGCACCGGTGTGTCTGTTTGAAAAGAGATGTCTTGCTTTTTCCTCATGGTATTTTAATAATAATAATAATATGTTTTATTTATATACCGCTATTCCAAAGATCATAGCGGTGAACAGCAAGTAAGCTAATTAGCAAGTAATTAGCAAGTAATTTTGGTAGAACTATTCCCTCCAACTAACCAAGTTTCTTGCTGTGGCAGACAATGGCAGGATGAAGCTCTACACAAGAGGAATAAAACCAGAAGATCAGTATCCTTTGTGAGCAATAGACCAGATCCTAAGCTGCAGTGACTTGAATGAGTAATAAAGATATCAGTGTGTATTTGTCAAAGGTGAAGAAAACCTCTCCATTGTGTACACAGCGCTGCAATTTCAGTGAATTATGCATAGACTTAATTAGGAGTTTTAATTGCTAATCATCTCCCAACAGGATTAGCAATGTTGTCTATTAATTACCTGTGGAGCCCCTGTGTTTTGCTAAGGCAGGAGTAACAAAGTAGCATAAATGGCTACATACATGGCAATAAATTAACTACCCAAAACCACTTGATGGAACTCCAGGGACATCTTGACAGTGGCACTGATTGGTGAGGAGGGGCTTTAAATACACTATATTTGAAAAATTGAGAGTTTGCTATGCAGGAGGGCTGCAGGTGCTATTTGTAAGAGTCCGCTAGCTGTGTCATGGTGTGATGACTTGGAACTGAACATTCTTTTTGTTTGGTTATGCATTCCTTGTTTTTCCTTGAAATAGATACTTCAGAAGAATACTCTTTCATAAACATCTTTATATTTGTGAATCATGGAAGATCCAGGATGGATAAAAGAAATAACAACTATGAAATTCTCTGCCACAAGAAGTGATAGCCGCCAGCTTAGATGACCTTTAACTGAGCACTAGACAAATTTCTGGAGGATAAGGTTATTAGTGGACACCAGCCATGATGAGTCTGTATACTGTGCAGTACCAGAGACTTTTTGCCTTCTGTGGAGGATAGTTGTGGATGACCATGAATGGGAGTGTGGTATGATATCCTCCTTGTGGACTTACTGTTTGTCCACTATGTAAACAGACTGCTGGACTCAACAGGCATTTGGTCTGATGCAACATTGTGGTTCTTACATTTTTAAGTTGTACATCTTGGAAATGAAGGCCTTATGTTTATTGACCTGAGAGTCATTTATGTCATGGGTATGGCAACATAACAAGGGAGCTCATATTTTGTATTCTGTAATGACTTGTTTTTAGCAAACCTAAATATCCTGGAGGCACCAGATACTGTCTGATCTTAAAAGCTGGCAGGGTCAGGTCTGGTTAGTACTCGTAAAGGAGAATGCTAGGGAATACTGGGCACTAGGCTCTATTCAAAGAAAGGCAATGGTAAGCTGCTTCGGGTCCCATATGGGAGAAAAGTGGGGTATAAAGCAAGCAAGCAAACAAACAAACCTACCCTGTGAGGTCACAATTGGCATCTATAGTTTTTTGTGGGTTTTTCAGGCTATGTGGCCATGTTCTAGAAGAGTTTTATTTTTTAACTTTTCCCAGCATCTGTGGCTGGCATCTTCAGAGAATGCTGGCATGAAAGTGACTGGGTATATATACACTGTGTGACCTTTGGTTGGAAGGAAGTGATTTATATGGTAATCTGTGTGTTCGTCTGTGTTGAATGGCAAGGCCTCAAGGTGTCTGTTTCATTAACGATCCATTGTCTGCTGGGAAATTGCCTGACCTTGGGTGGTGTTTATTTGCATGTTTTGAGTTTTGATTTTTGGTGGTTTTGAGGACTGGTAGCCAAACCTTGTTTACTTTAAGGGTTTCCTCTTTCCTGTTGAAGTTGTCCTGGTGTTCGTTGGTTCCAATGGCTTGCCGTCCTCTCTAATCTGCGTCCTCTTTAATATAGTCCAAACCTAGGGAATATAGAAGGTCCTATCCAAATAGAAGACTTAGGCTGGATCCGTACTGCAGAAATCATTCAGGTTGACACCAATTTAATTGCCATGGTTCAATGTTATGAAATCCTGGGAATTGTAGTTTTGTGAGACATTGAGCTTTCTGTGTCAGAGAATTCTGGTTCCACAATAAACTACCATTCCCAGAATTCCATAGCATTGAGCCATGTCAGTTAAAGTGGTGTCAACCTGGATTATTTCTCCAGTGCAGATACAGCCCTGATACCTGTAGCTTTGGTGTAAGATAGATCAATGTCAAGGGAAAGTAATAAACTCTCATCAGTTTTTCATTAGACTTTGTAGTTCTCATCATTTGTTCACTGGAGAGAACAAGTCATGCTGGATCAATCAAAGTGGCAGTCTAGATAACCATCCTGCTTGCAACAGTGGTCAACCAAAAATATCTTAAGAAGTCCATTTACAAAAATGAAAGGTTCAATCTTGCCCACTGTGTTATCTTAGCAGAACTTGGAAAATATTCTTTTTTGGCTAGAACTCCAAGTGACCAGGCCGGCTGGAGGATTCTGGGAACTGTAGCCCAAAAATAACATTTCTGCTCTGTGTTCTGAAATGCTTCATATATGCTTCTAAGCATGTAAGTTCCATTAAGCTGTCATGGATAACAACTGTTGATATACCTATTACTCACCAGATTTCTTTAACCCTTTAAAAAAGCCATCTAAGCTACTTGCCCACTACATCCTTTGGCATAAGCATCTCTTAAATTAGTTATGCTTTGTGAAAAGTTGTATTTCCTTTTGTTTTCATTAAGTTACCTTGGGGTTTGGTTCCAAGATCCCCCTGTATAACAAAATCCGTGTATGCTCAAGTCCCATTAATAGTAAAATATAGTGACATAGGAAAATGTTGTCCCTTATAAAAAATGGAAAATCAAGGTTTGATATTTGAAATTTTTACTTTTTTGGAACATTTTCAAACTGTGTATGCTTGAATCCGCGTATAACAGATCTGTGTATAAAAAAGGCTGACTGTATGTGGTGAGGAGAAGAATCTTCATAAGTAAGTTTGTGAAGCTCTGTCATTGCTCCATTTAGTCATCCATTTTTTGAAACTAAAAAGGTGCAAATTAATGTAGAATGTGTATCTGAACTTGATTGTTTTGACTGCTGGTTTATTTTCTTACAATACCTAAATAGGTTGATCAAATTTAGTGGGTATGGCCACTTTCCTAATAGCTTCTAAATTAAGATCAACTTTTTTCATTCTGTCTGACTGCTTGTTTTTTTCAGTGAATTGTGTTCAGTATGCATACAGTTAGGATTTTTTGCCTTAGCTTGTATGCTTTTGCCCTATTTATTTTGAATTTGAGCTGTCATTTTCTGGTAGCTTTCTTAGTTTGTTTCTGCAAAAATTACACATTTGGGCTCCTATTATGTATATTGGGCTTTTTTGGATCAGAATCTACTTCTTTTTAACTAAGGATTACATTATATACTTCAACTCTAATAGTTTTTAAGTTGCCACACAAAACTTGTTTATTTTTTATTATTTTTTTGCCTTTTTGTTAGCTGTCCTCTGAGTTTGGAAAGACCACCACCCTGAATATGTTGCTGTCTACAAACTTGGTTACATCATTGCTCACCTCTGACTCTACATCATTCAAATAGCACTAGTTCTGCTAGAGATTCTTTTAGAAGGCACCACTGTTTACTTTCAATCATTATGGAATCGGTCCATTTATTCCTGCTGCTTCTGTTCTTTACCAGTTTCTGACCCATAAGATCTGTCCTTTTTATTCTTTAGATGTTAACATATATTTGGAAAGCTGAAGTAAGAGACTTCTGTCAAATGCTTTATGAAAGTCCAAGTACATAAAGTCTACTAAATCACCCCTATCCACATAGTACTTGACATTCTCAAAGTATTCTAAAAGATTGGTGAAGCAGAAACCATGCTGAGGTTCTCACTGAGGCTTTCTCTTCTATTTGTCTAACAGTACTAATAGTGATAAATGCATTCTTTTGGTTTACATGGGACAGCAATTATGGTTACATATGGTTAACAACTTGGACTCCACCTCCTTTTTCTTTAATGTGTTACATTTGGTATTCCCCTATTCTCTGGTAAGGTGTCTATTTTTAATGACAGATCATATTTTGTTTTGTTTTGATCAAAAGCTTTCTGAAGGAGTAGGGTAATGGAAGAACATGAAATACAATGCATGTTGTGTTGAGAGAGCTTGTTAAACCAAACATTTTGTAAAATTTATTTGCTCTGTTTCTGTCCTAGAAGAATGTGGCATTCAGTGTACCAGCGGTGCGGATGTTGTGGGTGTGTTTGCATTAGTAGTCAAAAGGAGGAACATGAAAACTTGTATCATTTTAAAATTCTCTAGTGAGTAATTTACATGTACAAATAGAAGGGAAATAGGCGTGCGTCCCCCAATAAATACCACAGTGATTTCAGCAGTATTTTGCTCAGCATGTTGTCATATTCCTCTGAGAACCTTTTGGAAGATGCAGGGAAAATTTGAGGAGTCCTGTATTCCATTTATGATAGTTATTTTTGGCCATAGGTTTTTCCTCTGGTTCTTAATGATGAGAATTTAAGAAAAGAAGTCTTTGGCTATGTGTCCATAATGTCCAAAGCTGGTTGGTTAAGCCTCAGTGGTTTTGCTAAGCATGGCATGACAGTAGTTCTATATATCTTTGGAAGCATGACTGAAGTCTTCACAGACTCATTTGCCCTAATGTTCATGGCCAGAACTTGGCGTAATGCTCTCCTCCATTGTAACAACTCCCGTGTACCACCTCGGCTGTTAGCATTTCCTAATTTTAGTTTAATTTTATAGGGAAAAGGATATCTGCCAGCTCTGTCAAAATCCCATTCTGCTTGTTTCTTAGAGAACAGACACATAAGGGACCTGGTAGTGATGTAGTCTCCTCTGGATTGACATGATCTCATCTGGGAACAATAGCTTGCACGGCAGTCTAACTCCTGAGTATTGCTAAGCTTTGTGTCATTAATATCATACAATGGCACAGCTATTACAATACCTTTTGATGGAGAAGATAGGTAGTTGTCAAATCACAATTATTACAGTGTTTGGGGGCCCTAAAATTTTATCCAGCTGTTTCCAGGTTAGTGTTGCTGCCCTATATTACACAATTAAACACTTGCCTCTTCCTTCATATGCCCCTCTGTGAACTAGTCTAGAATCTTCATTTATCCTCATTTATTTTATGCCTTCCACAAAAATGTTCTCCTTCCTCAGACATTTGTATGTTTTGCTTGGTGTGACCAAACCGGGGCTTGGGAGGGGCACATGTTTTTCAGAGTGTTCACATACTTGAGCAATTAAAGGATGTGGCTGTAAAAGAGCTTATAGCTTAATCTAACAAATATGGAGCAAACGGTTTGCCTTTCTTTTCTTGTCCTTGCAAATACCATAGGATTGAAGTATTTTTGAAGCAGCAGGAGACAAACTCTAATGTTTTCACTAGGCCCAGTAGAAGGAAGTCTCTGGAGTTTCAGGTCGAAGTAACAGTGGAACGGAAGAACAATGGCTGTCGCAGAACTAGCTATCCAGAGTAAAACTATCCCTGCTCTGGTATGGGATGGATGAGATAAAAAATGGATGAAACTGTGCTGTACTCATGAGATGTCCTGCTTGAGCCTTGTCTGCAAAAAGAAAATTACAACCCCCTATTGGGATATTGTATTAGAAAGCTAGGCTTTGGGGCATATGAAGCTTTGATACCCAGAAGCAATGGGTATGTTGGTTAACCACAATTTGATTTAACAGTATTACACTCAGAACATGGCTAGCTTCCATATCTAAACACTGAGATTTGCACTGTAGTTTTCACCCCATGGCCAAATTCCTTAGGGCTAGTGACTGTGGCAGCTGGTGGCTTTCATGCCTGTGGCATGGTAAATCCACTCCAGGTTTCAGTTTGAACTTTAAAGGAGTTGTTGAAGGTGTTAAACCCTGTCTTCGAAATATATTCTGAATAGCACCTTGGCTGAAACCCAGAGTACATTCACTGCCCCTATGGTATGGGACTCACCACCTATCACTGGCTGGTGGGTCTTAAGCCCAAGTAAAAATAGCACAGGTGGGATGAATACTTTAATTACCACACCTTCCTTCCCCCACAAATAAATACGTCTGAGAGTGTCAAGCAAACAGAGAAGAACACATTGTTTGGTTAATAGCTTCATTGCTCTTAGCAAATGTAAAGCTTAGAACAGAGTACAGTGTGCCTGCGTCATACGTGGGTGTATTATACTCTGCTTTCAGCATATGCTGAAAGCAGTGCTGCTTCTTCCAGCGCCATGCACCAGAAGAAACAATGGCACACATGCGGTGCCGCACCCCACCGCGAGCATAAACCCCATTACTTGTAATGGGGCTCGAGCATACACACTTTTTGTTTTACGCAGGGTGGTGGTCCTGTAATGGATCCCCACATAAAACAAGGGCGCACTGTACAAGAAGCTGAATGGTCCTCCATATCCATGGATTCTTTATCCATGGATTTGAGCGTTCATGTCTTGAAAATATTCAAAAAATATATAAATTCCAAAAAGCAAATGTTGTATTTGCCAGTTTATATAACAGACACTATTTTACTATCCATTGTATTTAATGGGACTTGAGCATCCAGTGGTTTTTGTTATCCATGGGAGGTACTGGAACCAAACCCCAGCTGATACGAAGGCCCACTGTACCAGTGTTGTTAAGTTTTAGGGTTCATTGTACACAGGACCTATCAATGTAAATTGCAGTTTATTATAATGGCATTGCCTAGTTGAGGAACAAAATTGTTAATGAAATGGAACTCCATACAACACTTTTATATAACTCCTTGGGTGCCAGTCATCTATTTTAGAAGTGATCAGCCTAAGATTGAGGTGCAAGGTAAATTGTCTCTGCATGCCAGTGTATAATCAGTGGATGACAAAAAGAAAACAAAAACAAAGCATCAGAAGTCATAGAGGTTCTGGGGCAAAGTTATTTTGTATTGGTAGAATATAGAAAAAAATTAATACATTTTTATATTAATGAGGAAGGCATGTCTTTCTAACTCTGGAGCTGAAGAAAAGAACACAGAATGTATGACAGAAGCCAAGTTTTAATTTGAAAATGTATATAGCCCATAGGATTTGGAGAAAAATCTGAAAAGGTGGAAGTGTGTCTGATAAAGACTTTAGTACCCTTGATTTTTGAGAGGAGTGTTAGGGAGAGTGAAGGGTGTGGTTTATTCACTCTATCCATAAAACATATTCTGTTCATATGGGCTTGTTTCCTTTTTGTGCCTGCTAATATATTTGTCATCTTTTGTGTTCCCATTTGTATGCACTTAAGATGGAGTACTTTGCCCCGTGTGGGCGGCATGTTCATGAGTGAGTTACTGACAATGTTGCTTATGGTGAATGGCATTTGTATACAATTTGTGTACAATAAATCAAATCTGATTGCTTGCTAGTAGAAGTAGTCAACTAACATTTGCATAATGTCATTTTTTGTCATTCTGCTTATAACAAATGTGGAGAATTTGGCACCCTGGGTTATGGAATTTGTAATAAATGAAGATCATTGTCCACAGCAAGTCAAAAGCCTCTGAACAAAATTACTACAGAGAGAAGAGAAAATTTGAGAGAAGGAAGTGTGAATCTATTTTTGCAGAATACAAAGTAGAGTACTGGATAGGTGGGCAGGATAGATCCTTGTGGGCTTCCTGAGAAATCATCCTAACTTTTGATAGAGAGGGCTTCAAAGTATTTTATAACTTGGAACAACAGCTGTCAGCTCTTTTGTTGGAATACTGAGCCACCCTCTTGATGTATAATTCTCTAAAATATTTATTTCATTCCTTTTTCTAGGCATACAGCTTTGCCATGGGAAGCTGGCCGAAGAATGGACTCTTAGACATGAACAAAGGCCTGAACCTACAGCACATAGGAAGGCCTCACAGTGGGATAGGTTAGTAATATGTCTCATTTCTCTACTCATCTTTCTGTTTTCTGTCTGCAGGAGGGGCAAAGTGCAACTTGCTGTTCTCTTGTGGCCATCCAGAGCCACCAGTTCAGCATTCCCGTGCTCTTTGCATGCTGCACAGCCCAGAATTTCCCACTCAGATGTTCAGTTGTACTTGAATATATTCTCATATGCACCTTCCATCTTGTGCAGTTTTCAAACATCTTCCCCCAGACCTGTTGTACAACCTGGGAGAATAATTTTCAAAATCTGACCACTTCTGTTGTTGTTTTTTTAATGGTCTTGAAGCACTAAAATGGATCCTCCCCCCAGGTTCCTCTTAAGTGCCTCTTAAGAGTAAGTTTTGGGAGTAAGTTTTTTCAGAGTCCTGGGGACGGTTCCCAAAAGGAGAGGTCAGTCTCTGTGATGGCTGTGGTTCTCCCTGGAAGTTCCTCTTCCTTCCCCCAAGCCTGGGCATTTGGTGAACATTATGACATAATATAATATAATATAAATATAATAATAAAATTTTATTTGTATTTTCCCACCTCTCCCGACGGATCGAAGCGGGATTACAATCAAAACATTCCATACAACAATAATTCCAATAACTGTTATCTAAAATCACAATATAAAACAGTGTGTTATCCAAAAATGCTACAGTGCAATATTAAAATATATCATTACATCCTGGGTAGAGTTTTCTTCAATTCTCTATAGAGTCATGAGGTAAAGT
>NC_056525.1:73407684-73443893 GCF_019175285.1 Sceloporus undulatus | reverse complement strand
TAATAATAATAATAATAATAATAATAATAATAATAATAATAATAATAATAATGTTTATTTATAGATTGCTTTTCCTAAGATCAAAGCGGTGTACAGCATTATCTTACAATCTTTATAGAAGATCAGGGGGTGCTTCCACCAGATGTTATACCAGACTATCCCTTAATTTGCTCCAATTTTCTAATCCATGTTTATGCTTAGTTTGATGTGTTTGACCATATCCATATCACCTTGTGAACTGGGCAGCTTTGAGATCTGGATTTTTCATCTTTTTGCTCCATGTAGCTTGCAGAGGATATAGTCCTGTACAGTTTTTTGCATTATGTGTTAAAATTCTTATGGGACAGCCCCAGCAGATATGGGTCAATGTATATCTGTGTTCCTGATTGTCTTATGTACTGACAAATAGCCATCGGGTTTGTCCAACAGTGAATGGCATATAGGGCCAGTCCTAGAAAAATATGAGAAATGCCACTGGAATATTTCTGGATATTTCTGCTTGTTCTGTACATAAACCCTCTGAATGTCTGACTTGTATGAATATCTTTCTTTTTCTACTGCCAAGAATGGCCCCTCATTGCATTATCTCCTCTTGTTGCTGCTGTACATTTAAGTTTGCTAGGCTGAGAGACTTACATGAAAAAGTCACCCGCCACCCAACCCTGAAGGAAGCTGTTTAATATTGTTTCAAGATCCTAACCACTAAACTACCAAATCAATATGAATTAAGGGGATGAATTATTTAAAGCTCACCAGCTTTTAATTAGCAAACTCTTTTTGAACTATGGATGTAGTTGCATCATTGACAGGATGTAGCATTCACATTGTACTTCTTTGCCTGGTTGTAAGTTTAATTCAGGAATGTGTGTGTGTGTGTGTGTGTGTGTGTGTGTATATATATATATATATATTCAGGAAAGGTATTGGGGGTGGGATGGGAGCTGCTGAGAACCTTGTTACATTTTGTTGCTAGAGACCCCTTAGAACCATTATAGGAGTGTTTATAGTGTTTCTTCTTACCACACTAGAGCAACAAACATCCCCAGAATATAATTTGTCATTGCCTTTAATTACCTTGTACATCTATCGGACTGTCATTAGCTGGCTTTGCCCTGCTGGATAGCTGAGCACAGTAGTGGTTTATTTTCTCCAATCTTCTTGACTGAATTTTCTTTCCAGGGGTTTTACTTCTTCATTACAGCTCAAAAGCCTCAAGGCGGGAGAACATGCAGTCGCTGCTGCTTCTGTTTGTGGTATAAGGCATTTTTGTGTTACCTCTGAGTGCACAACATGAGGTTAAACACTGCCTCTTTGTTTACTGTGAGTCCAGCATTTAACTCCTTAGCAAGGTTGTCAGGACTGACTCTCATTTTAATGAGGAACATTTCCTTATTGTGTCACTATTGTGCCAGATGTGTCCCAGCTCTCCAAAAGGCCCATTTTGCAAAAGGATTAAACCATTGTGAATTTTGTGATTCTCGCCATCTTGTCCTGGGCAGAGATAAGTGTGAAATTCCTCTGTTCACATTTTAACACAAACTTGGTACATTTGTACTTCCTGAACCTAAAGATACTGTACTGTATATCAAATTCTGCCACTGAAACCCATCTGATTCCAGAGTCCACAGTAATGCAACTTGTGAAAATAAAAATGCATGTATTAAAATAATGCACACATTTTTTAAAAAAAAATGCTGTGCAGTAATTTAAAAAACACAGATGCTTCATTAGGAAATTGCTTTTTAATATTTTTATATTTACAAAAGTGCACACAAACATGAACTCATTTAAAATATGTCATTTATAAAAAAATACACAGATGTCTAAATTTTTACAAAAATGTACAGACTGTCATGTCCAAAAAGTCTTGCCTATTTTGCAATCCCATGTAGGAATAAGACAAAGAAATTAAAAGTGAAAAAGCACCCTAAATGAAATTGAACTTTACATATTTGCCCATCTCTTGTGGTGAGAATTTAGAAGAAAAATTTACAGACCTGAATAAAATGAGTTACTGTAATCTTGCTGTTAAGTAAAATGTCTCTTCTGAAGCCAAAGGTAATCTCTCTTCGTTATTTTAAATGTTTTCCCCTTTTAGTCACCACTGTATACTTATTACACAAAAATATTCTTATTATGCAAGATTACCCATTGTTTAATTTTGAATTTAGGAAAAGCTACATGCTTTAAAGAAGGCAGCATATTACAGTTTTGGTCTGGAATATTTCTGTTTGTTGTTTTGCTTTTTTAAAGTACTTCAGTTTTGCAGCTGAGGAACTCATGGCAGGCTTAATGGACATACTTGAAATGAAGCCATGTCTTCATCAGAAAGCGGGGTGGAATTATGGTCAAGTTTGGCTCTTGTGAGGGGCAACTAATGGCAGCTATAAGTCTTCCTGGAGCCAGGAGAGGATTGTTCTGGGACTGCAATCATATGCCATCTTGACTATAAAGAGCAGTTGTGCTGGTGAGTTGAGAGCTAAGAGTCAGACTCCATAGAGGAAATTTTGGAGAAGGGAAAACAGGACTCTGGAGCTCAGAAACAGCCCAAGTGTCCTTTTTTGGGAACGGGATTTCAGCAGTTCTTCCCATCCTTTTGTTCTAAACCACAAGGGAATGACTGCATTCTGGCAGCTTCCCATAGATAGTGACCCCTTCCCCTCCATTCTTTCACAGTATTTATGTATGTTTACAGGTACTTATTTGGCAGCTGTTCAACCTTGCTCTTTCTCACTGTGCTTGATGAGATTAATCAGCAGTAGAGCCTAAAGTATTGTACATAGCGGGTGTATAAAATTCATAGTCCTTATAGGTATGATCAGGGCTAAACAAAGGAAAAAAATAAGATAAAAATCCTTAAAAGAAAGAGATCTCATCAGCTGTCAGAAGACAAGGAATGTATCTGAATGTTTGGAAATAGGGTTACATGTGTCAAATGCTTACTTTACATTGAAGAAAAAAGTCTTTTTTGAGTTGTGGTAGTTTTCCGTATGACTTAGTGACATGGGGGAGCACTAGGACATGATTCTTAAGAGTTGCAGGGGGGAGTTTGAAGTTTAGCACACTGGATGTGTCCTCACTGCGCAATTAAAGAACTTTGATACCACTTTAGCTACCATTTCCCCATCCCACGGAATTCGGGAAGTTGTAGTTTCATGAAATACTTAGAATTCGCAGCCAATGGGCTGTGCAAGGAGAAGTGCAATAGAGAATTGTGTCTTATGAAACTACAAATCTCTGAATTCCAGAGGACAGAACCATGGCAGTTGAAGTGGTATCAGTTTTATAGTGTGAATTCACCTTGTGTTGCACTGGTTCCCCTCCTAAATAAATGGACAATCATGGCTAGGTTGATCTGAATGTTCTCCAGATATATATTTTGCTTGGAACATAGAGAAGAGGACTGACCTACCCAACCTGTCTCATTTTTTATTTTAATTGGTAGCAGCCTGTTCCTTCCCCCAACCTGCTTTTACCTTGTTGTCACTCCTCCCCCTGTTATTTTCCTACTTGAATTATAGCAGCCAATTAAAGCTTGTTTATGAGATGTAATGTCTTTGCAACACAAGAATGCAAAATAGATCTGGTGGTATTGTAACAATGGCAAGAGGAATCAAAGCCCAGTAGAATGAGGGCAGTGGTTCCTACATTAATGACACTGACAGTTCTAGGTACCTAAATGATCACACTAATGATTGAATACTTTGACCAATCTTTTGCAGTGACACCTAAGAAACTGGGGTGAGGAGGTTCACTGGGGATAAAAGTCTTTATCTAACATTCTGTTCTTTATGTAACATTCAGATTTCTGCTCTGACTCTAGGAGTTTGTCTGTAGAGTATCAGATTTCCTTATAGTAATTTGGAAGCTCTACCAGGCATAACATTCTGGTATTGGTATGTGCTTTCTGAGAGCTGGACACACATTCAGGTATTTCCCCTTCCTCCATCCCCAGTTGCAAGGTGCCCTTTAGCTTTTGGACCTGAAAAGAAATAAAAACCCAGATGACATTAAGAGCCCCTTTCCCTATAAGTCACCTCAAGCTTTCCAGGATTCTGGCCTACCTTTGCAGTAGCATTGAGTTCCTCTGCTCACTTTTCATGTGGAGAACATTTGTCAAGGCACCATGTGGTCAGTTCCTCTGGCTGATCATGAACTTTAGGGTTGAAATTGGCAAGTAATGGTGACAACAGATATTTTTCTTTCCTATAACCTCAGGTGGTTAGACAGCACATTCCAAGGGAGGCTTGTCCCCCTAACCCTCAGTGCTTAGCAGCTGTTGACCACTGGTTATTCATCTGCACTTATGATCTGTGCAATGCTTCAGTTAATCTGCTGCTTATTCTTTCCTTTTCAGTATAAACAATACTTTGACCACAACTTCATTCATCCACAACTAGAATGGCCCCCAACCAACACATCTGGAGGACATCCAGGTTGGAGAAGGCCGGTTATTTGAATCCCTTTCTTCCTCAGCCCCCCTGCAGTTACTGTATATGCAGTATACTAGGAAGCTTCACCTTTAGGGGGCTTGTGGCCACATTTGGGATTCTGAGAGAACGTTGTTGATGCTTTCATAAAATGGCTGCCATACTAGAAGTGATTATCCAGAAAACAAATTTTTCAGAAGATGAAATGTCAAGGCTGAAAGCAAAGTAACTTGCCCTAGAACAGGGGTAGGCAACCCTTTTGAGCCGGGGGCCGGGTTGCTGTCCCTCAGACAACTGGGGGGCCGAAGCCAAAAATAAATAAATAAATAAATAATTTTTTTTATAAATAAATAAATAAATAAACAGGGACAAATGTAGGATGAAATTTTCAAATGGAGGGCACTTTTTAAATAAAAAATAGAGGATTTTGCTAATTTTTTAAAAAATGTTAAGATAAATGCATGTTTCTGAGGCTTCTATAGACAATTGCCCCACCATGCCCCTCACGCGAGACGCCAAAGGCCCTGGCAGCAATCGGCGGCAGGACCAGGCTGGGGCCAGTCCCAAGGCCTTGCCGGGCCGCATCCGGCCTGCAGGCTGCAGGTTGCCTACCCCTGCCCTAGAATCTGAGCAAAGGGCAGAAATGCTCAAATATGCATTTCATAGGCATCAAACTAGTGAGGGTCATAGACAAGTACCTTGTTCAAGTAACATTTCTAAAGGTCAAATCACATATGGCTCACACAAAGCACAACAAAGTACCCATTTCACAGAAAGCAAAGCAACAATGCTCAGAAAAAACACACACATTTGAAATACTCCCCTGCTACAAAAAGACTAGTCAAAGCACTACCACCAAACTCTATTTCTTTCTTTCTCCCTCACATATCCTCCAAGACAACAAACCACTTCAGAACAATGAAATGAACTAAAACATACCACATCAAAGATGTTACTGGCCAGCATGACAGTTCTCAGAACTCCAGCATCTCTATTTTCATATATATATATATATATATATATATATATATATATATATATTGCATTCATTTTCCCTGCACAAATTCGCATCTATTTACATCTGTTCACCATCCCTCTTCCAAAAATGTGCAGCCATCTGAATGCATGAGAAGCAAATAGATGGTCGTACGTGCTATAATGCACATTTCTGCAAATTTCAGCAGATACTCCAGTAAAAACTGTGAAGCCTTTTCCCACAGAGTTTAAAGAGCACCTCTCCCCCATCCTTCAAGAAGCCTGAACGTCTGCGAATTGCATGTGTCCAGGTCACATTCTATTCAACTGTTATGAGGAGTTTTTTTTTAATGTGTAGACTACCCCATAGACTGAAGTGTGTACCTGTCTCCTGATGATAAGATTATTTGGAATTTAAATGGGAAATGGTGGAGATCAAGAGATCCCCCCCCCACACACACACACACACAACTTGCCTAGGGTACACCTACTCCAGCCACCATTCCCAGCATGCAGATCAAGTTTAGAAAAAGGATATAAGTTTAGAAAAAGGTAAAATAATTGTCATCTCAGTTGGAGGCGATATCCATAAGTGCTTGGTACCAACTTCGATTGATACGCCAGCTGCGTCCCTATCTGGCCCAGAGGGACTTTGAAACAGTGGTACATCCGCTAGTAACCTCTCGTTCAGATTTCTGTAATGCACTCTACATGGGGCTACCTTTGTACCAAACCCGGAAGCTTCAACTGATTCAAAATGCTGGGGCCAGACTGATCACTAAAACATCTAGATCAGAACATATTACACCAATATTAAAATCTCTGCAATGGCTACCAATTAGCTTCTGGGCCCAATACAAAATGTTGGTCATTACCTTTAAAGCCCAATATGGCTCAGGCCCGAGTTACTTGAAGGAACATCTCTCCTTACACAATCCGCCCTGCACACTCAGAACATCTGAAAAGATATTATTAGAGTACCCAAAAATCAGACTGAAATCGACCTATGATAGAACATTTACTACTGCTGCCCCCAGACTTTGGAACAACCTACTGGAAGAGATCCGTCGTATTAACACCCTAGATGCTTTTAAGAAGGCACTTAAGACGGATCTCTTCTGGCGGGCCTATCCAT
The DNA here is from genome assembly GCF_019175285.1 of Sceloporus undulatus. NCBI lineage: Eukaryota > Metazoa > Chordata > Lepidosauria > Squamata > Phrynosomatidae > Sceloporus > Sceloporus undulatus. Next base: position 73,437,353 of record NC_056525.1, on the reverse strand, counting down.
TTGATCCACCATAACTGAACCTAGGTAACACTCTACCTCCATTACTCATATATAGGTATGGATTTGTATCAATTTGATTAAATTTTGTCTTATTAATTGATTGTTGTAATTTTAGATAAATGTGTGCTTATTGTAATAGTGATTTTATCTGATGTATTCCCGCCTCGATCCATGGGGAGAGGCGGGAAATATAAATAAAGATTTTATTATTTATTATTATATGGAAGTTTTACAGAGCTGATCAACCAAAACTTAGTGCAAATGGCAGCTTGATTACATTGCCCAGCTACGCACAAGCAGTCTCTCTTAACTTGTGTTAGCCTCATGGGAAAGCCTACCTATTTGAAAGGGTCAACCACCAATATGGTTTGAGGTGTAGGTGATGCATCTGTATCTTTCTGGCTCCCCCTCTCTCTTTTCATTTACTGATTGGAAATCTAGGAAGGTTAGGGTGTTATATTGTTCCTGATCCTGAGCATTAATTAGGCCTGCAAGAGAAGAAGAGGGATTGCGTGTTTTTAACAGAGAGGTTAATGGGATGCTCACAGAGTAGACAGTTTTAATGAGCTTCAACTTGCTGTGCAGTGAGTTTACTCTTTGTGTTAAAAGGGTCATCCTGCAGTAGCTTGATGTGGATTGTCTTCTGGCCCCCAGTGTCAGAGGGGAGCATCTGTCAGAGTCCAGGCAGGGCGCATTCACTTAGTGACAAGATTCTAATTAACTCCCACCAAGCCAGCCCCCCGCCCACCCCATGGGGAGCTGCCCGGGTGCAGCTCTCATCCTCACAAGCTTCTCATTCTGAATATAGGATTTGTTTTTGGAGACAGTGACATGCTTTCATGACTAGTGTTAAAGAGCAAGTCTGTTTGTGGATGCACAAGAGTATTCATGCAAGTACTATGTGTGGCAGGCTGGGACATGTGGGTCACATTGCCTTGCCATATAGAGCTTTGGGAGCTAAGAGATTAGCTTGTACCTTGAGTAGTTTCTTAGCTTCACTTTGTCCTGTCTTTTAGGCTTTCTCTAATCACATCCCTTTTTATGTTCTTTGCACTCTCCTGGCCCTCCTCTAGTTCATGCTCTTCACTCTCCTCAATATTAGTTGTCTTAGTTATAAGACAGCAATATGGATGTGACTTTCTCACCTCTTTCCACATAGAAAACGATGAGGTTGCTGACTAAAATTTAATTTATCATGTCTATTTAGAAAACAACTGTTTTGAAAATATCATATTAATGTTACGTTTTAAGTATTTTTAATTTTATGTATATAGTTTAATACCTAGGGTTGCCATAAGTGAGGACCTCCAAACCGGGACAAATGTAGGACAAATGCAGGACAACATTTTCAAATGTAGGACACATTTTATAAAAATGGAGGACATGCCAAAAAATTGAGGCTTTTTTAGAAATGTTAATATAAATCCATGTTTCTTAGGCATGATCAAAATGGAGGACATTTTGACATTATTTGTAGACAGATCACGGAAATGTACTTCCCTTTCTGGCCACCCCCCTCTCCCCATTCCAAACAGCACATTTGAGCATTGAACATGGCTTTATTTTAACATTGCCTCTTGCATATTTCTGAGGCTTATTCCACAACCAAACCCTTTGGTCAAGGGACTTTGGTTTTTCTTCATTTTGACTTGTTTTCTCTGTATTCCTCCCCACTAAATAAAGGAGACATGAAATGGAGTTGATGGGTACAAGTTGTTAAACAAAAAAGTCTTGTGAGACTCTGTAGGCAAGAGGTGCACCATCTTAAGAACTGCATTAAGCACACTTACGCTGCTGCCACACTGCTTTCACTCTCATCACTCCATCCTATGGAATCCTGGGATTTGTAGTTTGTTGTGGTGCCAAGGCTGGGCTTTGAAATCTCAGGCATAAGAGAGGCAAAAGGCTTGGGCTGCATCTACACTGGAGAAATAATCTGGTTTGAGACCACTTTAACTGTCTTGGCTTAATGCTATGGAATTCTGGGAATGGTGGTTTGTTCCAGCACCACAGCAGAATGGCAGTTAAACCCCTGGAAAGCTCTCTGAGCAAGGTGACCAATGCCCTCACCCCAAAATGTAGGGCACCCAAGCAAAAATATGTAGGACATGGCCAAAAATAAAAGCTAAAAACACCCATGTAATTATAAATCCATGCTTCTTAGCCATGATCCAAATGGAGGACATTTTGAAATTTGACAGAAGAGGACATGTCCTGGAAAAGGAGGAGGATGCCTGGTCACCTTGTCTCTGGTCCAAAATGCACTGCAGAAATAAAACAATGCTGGACTGAAATGCCCAGAGTTCCTCACCAAAGCTGCTTCCACACTGAGGAAATAATCCAATTTGAGAGTGACTTAACTGTCCTGGGTTAGTGCTGGGGAATGCTGGGAATTGTAGTACATTGTGGCCCCAGAGCTATCTCTGACAGGGAGTCCCATAACCCTCCAAACGTAGTTGAACTGCAGTGCCCAGAATGCCTCACCAGTTGCATCCACACTGAGGAAATGGTCCAGTTTGAGACTGCTCAGTGCTGGGGAATCCTGGGAATTGTAGTCTATTGTGGCCTCAGAGCCATCACTGACAGAGAAATCTCAATGTCTCCCAAACACTAGCATTCCCAGGATTCCCTAGCACTGAGTTAAAGCAGTCTCAAAGTGGGTTATTATTCCTGCAGTGTGTGAGAGAGATAGAAAGGCTAGGGACTGGATTCATTCATTAACTCACAAAAGGAGGATCTCTGTGTCCAAAACACACTGCTTGGACTGCCAGGGCTCAGTGCTATGGAATCCTGGGAATTGTAGTTTATTGTGGCACCAGAGCTCTCTGACAGAGAAGGCCAAATGCCTCACACAGACCCCAGAATTCCAGAGCATTGAGCTTTGGCAGTTAAAGGGGTCTCAAAGTGCAGAGGGGGGGGGGGAGAGAAAAGCCAGGGAGAGTGAATGAGAAGCTCACCTCGGCTGGAGGAGGAGGAGGAGGGAGGGAGCCAAGGGAAGTGGCCAGGACCATCAGCCTCCTCTCTTCCACTGAAGACTGCTGGCAAGAGGCTCTGCCCCCGCCTCCTCTGTGGACCATTCAGCTTCCTTTTGTCAAAAGAGCTCTGGTGCCACAAGAAACTACAATTCCCAGAATCCCATAGCATTGAGCCATGGATGTTTAAGGGGGGGTCAAACTATTTCTGCAGCCTTCTGCTTCCCCAAAGCGCTTCCTATTTACAAGCAAGGCAAAATCTCTTCCTTCCAAGCCATTGAAAACCAACCCAAGGGGAGGAGGGCTGATTGCTTCTTTCCCATTGTTCAGCTTCCGGAGAAATTTGCATATTACAAGGAAAGGTGTTTAGGGCCTCAAAAACGACCCTGTGATAAAGAATTACAAGAATACTGACGCAGTATACATTTAAAAGATGAGGCATTTAGACTCCCAGGGAAACATGAACGATTTATGGCCTTTTTTTCTTTGCTCACTGTAACCTGGAAGGTCAGGCCTTTTGCAAGACATATATACCAAGTGGGCTGGCAATAGCTCTGAGTGGCAGATGTCTTGAAGACCTGCTCTCTAGGCTAAGCCAGGCAGGGAGGCGAGGAGGGTGGCACACAGCCATGGGGAGGGGTGGAGCTGCCTCCAGGGCCTTGCTGGGGGGGAGGTCCCGGGGGAGGGGCTAAACTGGGGCGGGACCATGTGGCCCCGCCCCAAACCAGGAAAGTCCCGCCCCCAGGCGGGATATGGCAAGCCTATTAATACCAGTTTAAAAAGTATTTTTGTATGTTTTCAGTTGGCATATCTTTTTACTTGTATTTCTTTTTATAAGTCATCTTAAGTCTCAGCTTTGGGAAGAAGGCAGGATATAAATAAAATAATACGGTATCAGTATATATTTTGAAATGCTTTCCCAATACCTCAAAGCTTTTGTATTGATATATAGCATACAACCTAAATATTATAGTCAAACAAATTCAGAGCTTTACATAGAATTTTAAAATAGCAACACTTGAAAATATTTTAGAACATGACAGATGTTTCAATGGTGGCTCCTCCAAAAAGTTTCAGAACTCTGAATGCCAGCCTCATTGATGGTGTGCACTGTATTGGAGATGTGATAATGAATGGGATGAGAGTACATGGATCTGCTGGATCCACAGCCCTTCCAGCTCCCAAACACTTTCCAACATGAGAGAACATTTAGAGCAGACCTGGAGCTGATCTAGGTGAATTTCTTCCTAGATAGAGGCTACTTGAGATGTCAAGAACTGTGCATAGCCACCTTTATTATTGTTTTTGCGTTGTTCAGAACAATGCTTTATTGAAGTATAAGAGAGATGTCCTAGATAGTCCAGAATCTGTTTGTATTTTAAAAAGCAAGTGGCCCAGTAGCTGTGATGGTTGCAGAGGAAATTCCAATTTCTTGCTGCCACTTCAGTTGATCTTTCTCTGACATCAGGTGACTTCTTGGGCTGTTATGTGTGGTCAAATGATTGAGTCTACTTTACCTGGGTCACTATCAAATCCCAATGTTTCCATACCAAATTTGAATGTGAACAAAATGTACCACTTCTCAGAAGGTTCTAACTTGTCACTGGAGTGGACTGAAGAGAGGGTCTGGCAAGTGTTTATCTGGCTGGAGTTGCTGTTTTCTGTGATAAAGGATCTAAATTGCATTGCTGCTCTACATAAGTACTTATTCCATTGCCTTATCATTTATTGTTTGCTTCTTTTTTATCCTGACTTTATGTGATAATGGAACTTAAGGAAGCCAGCAACAGTAAAATTTAATTGAAAGCAAATATACACTTAAAAAGTAAAAGCAGGTTTAAAATACAATTAAAAACCCATCAGTAAAAAGAAATAACAGCCTCTATTAACTATAACCCACCTTAAATGCCAAAGAGCAATCTGAATAAAATGTCTGCTGGTGAAAAGACACCAAACTAAACTCCTTTGCTTTTCTTGTTTCTGACAGTTGTATAGAGAAACATCCAAATGAAGATCTTCAAGTGACTTGTTGCTTTATTTGGGATGATCTGTCCAAGGAGGGTGTTTCAACCAAGCCATAAAGAATCATGTTGGGTTTAGCCCTACACTGGAGTGGTTTCAATCCTTTTACAAACATACAGTGATTTAGGTTGTTCAGTTAGTTCCTTCTTATTTCATCTTGCCTTCAGTGAGATGTTTGCACAGCTTCATTGTGGTAATAGTTTACAGACAAAATATGACATTCTGGCATAGAATCATAGAATAGAATCATAGAATCGTAGAGTTGGAAGAGACCGCAAGGGCCATCCAGTCCAACCCCCTGCCATGCACGAAATTAAATCAAAGCATCCCCAACAGATGGCCATCTAGCCTCTGTTTAAAGACCTGTAAGGAAGGAGACTCCACTACACTCCGAGGGAGTTTGTTCCACTGTTGAACGGCCCTTACTGTCAGGAAGTTCCTCCTAATGTTGAGGTGGAATCTCTTTTCCTGGAGCTTGCATCCATTGCTCCGGGTCCAAGTCTCTGGAGCAGCAGAAAACAAGCTTGCTCCCTCATCAATATGACATCCCTTCAAATAATTAAACAGGGCTATCATATCACCTCTTAACCTTGTCTTCTCCAGGCTAAACATCCCCAGCTCCCTAAGTTGTTCCTCATAGGGCATGGTTTCCAGACCTTTCACCATTTTAGTCTCCCTCCTTTGGGCACGCTTCAGTTTCTCAATGTCTGTCACACATATTATTTATTTATTTATTTAGTGCTGTAGATTTGCACAGCGCTGTACATAAAAACAACACATATAAAAGAGTAAACCTGCCTATGGCATACAATCTAAGAAATAATAGGATAATAAATATAAAATACATAGCAATACAGGAAATGGTTCAATAAAACAGGCAACCAAAAAGAACATTAAATAGCAAGTGACAATCATGCAATGCCTGGGAACACTTCTCTGAACAGGATGGTTTTCAACTCTGTTTTGAAGCTGGTTAAAGAAGTGATGGCCCTTGCTCGCGAGGGAAGAAGGTTCCAAGAGTGAGGGGCAGCGAGTGAAAAGGGGCAAATCCGAGATGGGGCAGAGGAAATCCTGGGCTGGGACAGCCGACCTTGACTACCAGAGTGGCGGGCCCGAGTGGGAAGATGAGGAGAAAGAAGGTCTGATAAATAAGGGGGGGGCAGCCCATGGAGGGCTTTAAACGTCGACAGCAGGAGCTTATACTGAATACAGAATGGGAGGGGGAGCCAGTGAAGGGATGCCAACAAAGGAGAGATATGGTCAGAGCGGTGGGCGGATGTGATAATGTATGCAGCTGAATGCTGGACAGAACTTAAAGGGCAGAGGTGAGAAAGAGGAAGCCCAGCCAGGAGGATGTTACAGAAATCAAGTCGTGATACCACTAGGGCATGGACCAGAATCTTGGCAGTAGAGGTGGAGAGATATGGTTGGATTTTGGCAATATTGTATAAAAAGAATAAGAAGAAATATGACTTATTCCAGATCCTGCTACTCTTCCTATATGCTTTTTTGGGTCCAAACGGCAGGGTGCTGTTCACCCTTACGGAGCCTGCTGTTATACAGAGCGCTTCTTCTACTCCCCGAGAAAGACCTTTTCAAATTTTGCACAACTGGGAAATCATGGCTGGGGGTATTTTATTATTTTTTTAAATGTGAAGATGCCTTTAGATGCAGAGGATTTTTTAAACTATTGGTGATTCACTTGTCAAAAAAGCATGAGAATGTCTTGACCTCTGTACTACAGTATGGTAGATTTGAGATGTAGGGCAAGAGAAGCTGCCTCCATGTGCCTGTTTGAGTAAATACATAGTGAGTATGTAGCTGATAGATCACAGATCTGGAGTTGTGGAGTAGAGTTCAATGTATCAACTCCAAGCTGTCTGTGCAGTGCCTTACAGCTTCACCATTGTGACATTTTCAGTATTGAAAATGAGCACCCTTGCTCCTCCTTTTGCTTTGATTTGTTATGATGCCCTTTGTTTACTACAGATTGGCAGAGGATGGGCAGGGCTTGGGTGTGGTCTTCAACCAGCTTTGTGGTAGAGGGCAACTCCCTTAAGGCCTAAAGAAGAGGGCCCAAGACTCCAGAGTTAAATAATTAAAAGAGACTAAAATAAAAATCAACAGAAATGTCATCAAATGAGCAGTGTCATTTTGAATTAGTGCTGGTAAAGGTCAGGCAGCTCAAAACAGGTGGAGCGGATGCTCCATGAGTGAGGCAATATGGCAAGTATTTCTGGCAAGGGGGAGTAGGGGCTAGCAAATGGGTAGATGAGACGAGGCATTTTCCGCCCAGGACATGAAAAGAGGTTTTTGGAAACAGAGAGGTGCTTTGCATAGGTAATGTTGGTCTGGGCAGAGGGGGATGTGGCAAGATACAGGCCAAATGTCTGTCAGTGTCCAGTCAGAGCACATTAACGTGGTGACATGATTCTAATTAACTACCGTGAGAGGTGTCACAGTGGGAAAGGCAGTAAGCGCAGACACGCTTTTAGAAAGAGAAAAAAGCAAAGTGACAGTCCTTTTTGTGTGTGTGCTCTCTCCCCTCTGAGTGGGAGTGTGTGTAAAGCTAATTAGGATGTCTGGGCCGGCTGGGAACCTTGAGCTGGTGCTCTTGTGCTTTCAGTCATTTAAGTTTTCAAAATCCCTCTGATGGGACTCGGTGGCACAGTGGATTACTGTGCGCAAAAGTGACAGAACACTCTTGCCAGCATTCAGCCCTTTTTAGCAAAGATTCAGCGCTTCCTTTTTCCTAGCAGCAGCAGGGGATATGTTCTTATCACTGCTGCTGTATTCCTCTCTGTGTTACAATGGAGAACTCAAGGTCTTTCAGCTGTTTCCTGTGGTTAACAAAGAAAGCCTGTGGGTGTGGTGGAGTGGAATGTGGTGGTGGGGAACATCACCATGATTGGATGTTTGTGTTGACTCCTTGTCTTTTATGTTGGTCTGTGATTTTCAGCCACATACTTTTCATGCAAAGATGATGAGATGGACCCAAAATATTTTGTATGCATTTTGCATGATTTCCTCTGGCAAGTGAGACATGGTAGCCATCTTAGCTGAATGCTGGTGATGTCATCCAGAACATATACTTTCTTGCTGCATGCTGTCATTAATACAGTTCCTTTCTGCAATCCCAATGGAGATGACTGCTCAGAATGGTTTGTGTGTTGGGTGTGTGTGAATGCATGCATGTATTTTTTAAGATGAGTAAGAGGATTTATTTAGTTCACGTGGATATAAATGTATGGCAACCATACAAAACGGTAAATTAACTGTAAATGTATGTTTCCTTTTAAATGTGACATCACATAAAGAGATTGCAATGAAAGGGGAATTCCTCAGCTTTATCTTTCATATTCGTGTTAGTTGTGGGACATGGCATTCTTCCATCTATCATCCTGGGTGCTCAGTGAATGAGTGAACATAGCTGTTTCCCAACTTTTTTTTCCTGCCTACTATTATCCTCATACCATATTTTAGGGAAGCCCCACATTATTTTATCCTTAGGTTTCCTCCAAAGAAATGCACAGTTGACCTCCTGTTCCTATTCGTGTCATCCTACTCTCTTTACTGCATGCGTGACTACAGATTGTACAAGCACTCTTTCTTTCTTTTTAAACACTTACCAGCAGATCTCAGTGAAGCTGCCAGCTGAAAAAAACCCAGCAGTTTTACTAGATCAAGCTAAAATTTATTAATGGATTTTGTTTTAGATCTGAAACAGTATTGTCCAGATGTGTGTGCCTATGTTGCTACAAATCAATGCTTCTGAATGTTGTTAGGATAAGGGTGTCCTTAGGTTCCAAATGTACTATAGGTTTCCAGTGCATCGAGTATATACAGTGGTCCATATACTTTGATTTGTTGAAGCTAAGGTCTGATGTGGTATCAATATGTTGTAGTGATGCTGTCAGGATTGGGTACTTTTGAAGATGGGGACACCCCTCTTTGGTGCTCCAGCTTCCCCAGTGTCTAGAAACAAGAATGTATGGAAAGCGAGGTACAAACCCTGAGAAATAGAACTTTATATTTACTTATGCTAAAAAGGGATTAGTTGAATAGATTGGTTTGTTTTATATAGTGATATATAGAAACAATGCAAGTTGGAAATTGATAAGGTTTTTTTCTTCTCTTTTTCCTTTTTCCTTTCTTTCTTTTCACTCCTTTTCCATTAGTTCATCATATGTAATAGCTTTCCCATTTCTGTTCTGTGCATTTTTTAAATGTAATATATCAAAATCAATACAAATTTAAAAATAAAATATAAAAAATTATGCTGTATTTCTTACCTTTCTTTTTTCAGCAGAAAAACTCGCAGGGGTAACCAAAACCATTCTAAAATACAAGTGGTCAAGTCTTGTCTGAGAGGAAGGGTCTTTCTCCCTCTTACATAGTGGTTGGCTATTGATAGAGCCCCAGGAGAAGGGACTGGACTTCTCCCTTTATGTTCCAAACCATGGGAGTGTGGCCATGTGATTGCTCATTGCCAGCTTTTTGAGCTGGCACCTAGGTACGTTAAAGTGTCCTGGTTTTTGGTCTTTAATGAGAATCTGCCAGTAGGGGATACTGCCTTCAAGCATTCCTGCCATTCATCTAATGAGAAACTATTGAGAGGTGTGGTAAGGGGCTGGATATTGGTGGGGAAATAGCAGCCAACTGGAGGCACTCCATTGCAATTTAACAAGTTTCCTCTCCTGTGAGTTCCATGACAAGACCCCCCTCTAAGTCTGTACAAGAATCCCTAAGAACAAGGTAATTAGGATGTCTCTGAGCTGCGACCCTCAGCTGAGTCCTTGGCTTAATCTTTTTCTTTCCTTAAAGACATCTGTAACTACAATCTTTGTTTCTCCCTGTGCCTCTCCCCACTTTCCTTTTTTTCCCCTTGTCTGTCTCCATATCTCCTGTCAAACTGCTGCAGACGTAAATGACAAAGAAATCAGAAAGAGAGATCAATGCAGTCCAAATTAGCACTCGGAGATAGACTGTGCTGGAGATGTCAGAGCCTGACCCCTGTTGATCCTGCAGCCTCTGCCGGTGATATTATGCAAATTGCATCCATCTGGCAGAGCCAGCTTGAGAGGAGTGAGGGTGCTGGGCGGGCAGTGAGGGGTCCAAAGAGGTTTTTTGGAGCTCTGGCTGCCTGCATTTGGGAAGGCGGCAGAGTGGTGGGAGATGGGGAGTGACATGAAAGAAAAAGAGGGCACATCAGATTAATTTATGTCTTCAGGAAGCTTAAGGACGAACTCTAGATGGGAGATAAACTTCATTTTTATTTTATTTTATTTGTTATTATGCCCTTTCTGGAACAACTGCAAAAAACCACCAGCAATCCTCCCCCCCCCCCAACAGTCTTGTTTAATCAATATTCACAAGTCATCATTATCACTGGTGGTAGTTTGAGAAAAAAAGGAATAGAGAGAGAGAGAGAGGATGGTTACTGTCCCCAGCCCCAAAAGAGCACTCTGCTGCCTTATCCGACTGAAATAGGAACACGGATAATAGAAACCTCAATTTACAGTGATCGCCTTGTTAAGAAGTTTGAAAATACAGTCAGATTGTCTTTTAATGAGAGAAATATGGCTGTTAGTTAGTGAAGGAGGAGGGAATGGACCTTGTTTCAAGATCTGTAGTTCTTGCTTCAAAGAGGAGCTGGCTGTTTCATTTCAAAAATCCTGCTCCTCAGCCTGATATTAAAAATAGTTGTTAAAGGCTTTGAGTAGCAAGACAATTCTCTTTAACTTCCTACTATCCCTCCCCCTTTCCTCTAGCAAAAAAGAAATGGCAAAGAGAGAAACGAAGGCTGTTAAAGAAGTTTTCTGTCCTCTGGGAGGGGGCAGTGGGGGTGTGTGGCTGCCCAGCATGTGTGAGGTATAGTGTGATCTTTTAAACACCCTTCTCCTGTCTAAAGCTAGTTCTCTAATGGGAAGCTATTGTCACCTTAATAATGGGCTGTTGACTTAACCATAGCCACTGTGCTAAGTGGGTCTAGGTTTTGTTTGCTCTGTTTGGAGCCAGTTATAAGGACTTTCCAAATGGAGGCAGATGGGCAGTCACCAGCATGTCTTCCACTTTAAAACCAAAATGGCTCCTATTGAAAACCGATCTCTTGCCTTTCTCTATACTCCAAAGGTTCTGCCTCTTTGAGGGTTTAGCTGTGCGTATGCTGATATATGTATTGATGGGTTTTCATTCATTAATAATATCCAAAGATTTGAAATCCAGATATGCGTTGGCTGATCTTGTCCTTCTTTGTTCCACTGCCTTCTAGTAAACCAAAGCGTGCAGTTGAAAAACTGTACTCCCAAGACCTCTTCTCCTCCTTTAGAGACAAATACTTTCCAAATATACACTTTGGAATTCATAGCTCATCCTGAGTACATTTTGCTGCTTGCTGTGCCTTCAGCTTACATTTGTTGTTGCAAGCAATAATGTAGTACTATGGCTGAGAGATTGAGCAATGGATCAAAAAGTACCTAGTTAGGATCCCTTCAGACAGCCACTTTCTCAGCCTTAGTCCACCATTTGCAATATAAAAATAATAAAATGCACTTTTCTTATAGAACATACATCTGGTCCTTGGTATCTGCTGTGGTTTGATTCCAGACACACACATCCACATACCCACAGGATACCAAAATCTGTGACTGCTCAAGTCCCATTAAATACAGTGATATAGTAAAATAAATAAATTAAATAAAATGGCATAGTAAAATAAAAGGTAAAAGGTACCTTATATAAAATGGCAAAATCAAGTTTGGCTTTTTGGAATTTGTGTTTTTTTTAAAATGTTTTCAATTTGTGGATAGTTGAATGTGTGGATAAATAATTTGTGAATAAGGAGGACTGATTGTATTATAAAATGAGAATGTACATGAAACATTTCAAACATATGAAATCCCTACATAGAATTATGTGTTGTTTGTTGTCCTAGGTTTTCTTTTGCAACCTCTATTTTACTAAACAGGCTTTGCAGTGTCCAACAATTTTTTTCTTAAGTGTTTATGCTCAGAACAATGAATCTCTATATCCACCCATTTATTTACTTACTGTTAGCCTGATAAAAGGTTTTCTTTTATGCAGACTTGGTCAAACCAAGCAAGATTATTTATTTATTTACAGAATTCACTTGGATTCATTTTGTTCTTTGTACCTGTTTGTTTTCTTTTCTTCAGTTTAACACTTGTTACAATGACCTCACAGATGAAATTCCTCTTTATGCATATTGCATTTTGTGCTCAGGAACTTGGAACAGCCTTTTGTGCCTGAGGACTGTGGCAGGAGCTTGTTCATCCATTCTGACCCTGTGTCATTCGCATGATTCCTGTTTTCTGGGAGACCTAGCTTAATTCTGTATTACTCTTGGAAACCTCTGGAGTTTTCTTTCTTTGGAGTACTCCACGGCAGAGCCCATACTTGGCAACAGTGCTGTCTGATCTGAGCTGATCAGCTTTTCTCAACTATCATTAAGATCTAACAGGTCCCTCTGTTCAGAGTTGCTGTGACCCGTGACATGTTTCTTCCTGTTGCACTGACATCCCTCTCTTGAAGGCCTGACTCACAGCTCCTTCTTGCTTAAAACAGGAGCATTCCGTTAATTGGTTTAAGCCTCACTGCCCCATGTCCTGGCTGGTCTGTGCAAGATAATGAACTTGGAGTGTTTTTAATAGCTGATCACAGCCATATTAGTCCCAGGATACAAGCAAGAGACTGACAAGGTGGGTCAGGTAGAAACTCTTATTGGACTACCATTTGTTGGAAGATGAGTCAAGCTTTAAAACATCATAGAGCTCTTCTGTTAGTCTGGAAAGACTGTCCAGTTTCCAAGTTCAAATACACAGTAGCTGGTATATTTCCATGTAGAATGCTACTGACCTGACCAAAGTCATGTACTGTATTTGTGCAACAGGTAGGAGCAGTCATTTAAGAAAGCTTTAGATTCTTTTCTTTTCTTTTTTAACTTCCTAGCTAGAATTTGATATAACACCTGAGTCTTTTGTTTAAAATGGCAGCTTATATAGAGTCTTCACCAACCCTAGGACATTTAGTCAGTTTTACTCATGTTATTTCTTAAGCAGTAGCTAATTGTATGGTGCGGGGGTGGGTAGAAGCATATAATAATATTCTAATATAGAAAAGCCTGACTATTGAATGTTATTAGGAAGCAAGGAAAACAAAAATCCCAATATTTTTTATTTCTTGTAGGGTATCAAATGCTTCTGAGTCATATTACACACTAAGGTACCTTAAAAATGCAACATACAGAGAAATAATAAAACAATAGTAATAAAAATGGGACTCAGAAGAGCTAGTTTATTCCCCCTCGTTCCAAAAATCTTGTTTTTACGTGAAAGCTTTAATTTTTTCATAGAAGGAGAAGGTCCTATGACCTCTTGAAAAGCTGATTTCAGAACTATTTTATTAACTTTCTACAGCCATCACTTTGAGATAACTGCTGAAAAACCTACTTTTTCTATAGTTAATTTCTGTTTCTATTTCTGTTATTTATTGATAGATCTCTGTGGCATAGGTGCTTGCATATTTAGGGATGAAGAAGGGAACAAGTTCTTACAGTGGTATTACTTTGAAAATCTGGACAACATGTGAGAGAAATGAACTGCCACAGGTGGATAAGTGCCTTAACATCGTGTCTGTGTAGGATGGGGTTGGAAGAATATTAATTTAATATGTATTTTTAATTGCATATGTACTCTGAAACCTATTTTTGAGAGTTTTTTCTTTCTGTAAAGAAAAATCTAGAATTTGGTATTTCGACAAAGAGCAGTATATCCTTCATTTACCAGTGACCTGTAGAGGATACCAGGAACAAAGTAAACCTCTTCCTAGAAAATGATGTGTTCTATTTTCTTAATTCTTATGTTTTCCTTCCAGCAGTTATCTGTCAGTAGAGGATGTTGCAACAAGTCTAGTAGATAATCACTGATGCACTTGGGGATCAGTTGGATGTTGCTCTCTTACAATTATCTGGGGTATCTGTCACACTGAAGAGAACCTGTTTGTTGTTTTTGTTGTTGTTGTATGCCTTCAGGTCAACTCTCACTTATGACAATCCTATCATAGGATTTTCTTGGCAATATTTATTCAGAGGAGGTTTACCACTGCCTTTCTCTTAAGGTCAACAGAGTGATTTGCCCAAAGTCACCCAGTGGGTTACCATGACTATGTGGGATTCAAACACTGGTCTGTTGGAGTCCTACTGTATATACACATGTATAAGTCTTGAAATTTTAGTCAAAAAATTGACCCCCAAAACCTAGATCGATTTATCCACGGGTCAATATAAATACTATACTTTCTTATTAAAAAGGGAATCCTTCCCTGGTGAAAGGCAAGAGTGCAATCTGTCCTGGAAGCACTGAGCTCCCTCTACTCTCTCTTCCATCCATCCTTTAGTGTGAGCCAAAACATTTATGCCTGCCATAATTTTATTGGTTCTTTGATATTGTTTTAGATCCTTTGTTGCATGTCCCTAAGCTTTACCCTCGACTTATCCAAGGGACACACTAAATCCATAATTTTGCCCTCAAAAGCTGTCCTCAACTTATACATGAACTCGACTTACAGTTGAGTATATATGGTAATCCAATACTCAAACCACTGTTTCTACACAAGGTGCTTTCAAAAAGGCCATGTTTACCAGCTGAAGAATGTGGTTATCTACATATTACTTGTGTGAAACATTCATGTAAGATCAAAGGAAAAATCACTGTACTGTATAATTTATTATCCCTTCAGACATCCTACTTGACAACAGAAGTTCATACTCTGAAGCTAGTTATTTAAACTAGTTGATTCAAGTTATTGAATATTAACCCATTTAAATATGTTCACTGCGTGTTGCCACATGTATGTATAAACCAGTCTTTTTTTGATCACCTTGCTCCAGGAACTAGTTCTTTAGCATATTATGTACAGTATTTCATATGACAGAGGTTTGATTAAAGTTTGCTTTCTGTGGCTTTTACCATGTTTGGTTGAGACCAGGCACTACCCAGATTCTTGGCTTTATCCTCCAGGGGCCTCCCCATTTGTCAGGGATATCTTCTGCATATGGAGTAGAAGTCACATTAACAATCTGTTAGTACAGTGGGGCCTAGTTATCTGCTGGAGTTTGCTTCCAGGATCCCCTGTGGATAACAAAATCTGTGGATGCTGAAGTCCCATTAAATACAGTGGACCCTTGTTATACGCTGGGGTTTGGTTCCATGATTCACTGTGTATAAGAAAATCTGTGTATGCTCAAGTCCCATTAAATATAATGACATAGCAAAATGGTGTCCCCTATAAAAAATGGAAAATCAAGGTTTGATATTTGAAATTTATACTTTTTTTTTAACATTTTCAAACCATGTATGCTTGAATCCGTGTATAAAAAAATCTGTGTATAAGAAGGGCCGACTGTACAATGGCATAGCAAAATGGTGTCCCTTATATAAAATGGCAAAATCAAGGTTTGCTATTTGGAATTTATACTTTTTTTAAAAAAAAATATTTTCAAGCCATGCATGCTTGAATCTGTGGATAAAAAAATCCATGGATAAGGAGGGCCAACTGTACAGTTCTAGTATAGAACAGGCTCATAATAACTGCAGTATCAAGCAGTGTATCTTCGATACTTGGGGGGAAGAACTTTCTCTTCCTTTATTGAGAGACTCCAGGCTGAGTAATTTAACTTAACAAGGAGTCTGTGATCTTTTTGAAGGTATTCATGTGTGTATGCACCCTCAAGTCGCCTGTCTGCTTATGGTGACACCATGTATTTCATAAGGTTTTCTTAGGCAAAGAATACTCAGAGATGGTTTTGCCTGTTTGTTCTTCTGAAATACAGTGTGCAGCACCTGGTATTTGTTGACAGTCTACCATCCAAGTACTAACCATGGCTGACCCTGCTTAGCTTCCATGATTAGATGATTAGTTTTGGAATGTTAGGGTATTCAAGGTATACCACAGGCCTTTTTCTTGGTGATTGCACAGTAGAGAACAACTACAGTAAAGAAATGCAAGGCACACAGTTGATACATAGTAATGGTGAACTTAAATAATGACACGTTAGCAGAATACTTTACACTGTAAAAGGATGAATATAGAAGGTTGTGTATAGTACTTCTATAGTAATACATGTGGAGATTTCAGACCCATATAGCAAGCTCTCTTCTAAAACTCCTTGCGACCTTTTCCCAACAATGAGTGAAAGTCAGTATGTTTTGAGTCCACAAACCAATTTTTCCTGCATTTGATACCTCCATTAGTACAGAGGAGGACAGTTGGCTCTTCGCAATTTGTGTTATTGCCGTGAAGTGTACTCCTGATGAGCAAAGGCAACACAGGACTTTGTAAGGAGGCTTGGAGGTTTATCTTGTTAACATTGGACTAAATCCCATTGCTAGTTCCCAACTACAGTAGACCTGTTAAATGTCATCTTAATGGTAAGTCAACACTTAGGTAAATTCCACTGATGCAGTGCATTTCCTCTCTTTCCGATGAATTAGATTTAAGCCATTATGTCCCAAAGGGCAGCCATTTTGAATATCCTGTGTGTTGAATAAAATCTCGCATGCTCTCCTTTTCCTGCTGTTTGTTTATTTGTACAAGAGCAAGGTAAATATAGTACTGTAATTTTCTGATGCATGCCTCAGGTTTCAGGAGCTGCAAGTTGGGCTGTTTTCTAGGAGCCCAGGAATGCTCCCCCTCCAACCCTTTCTATATATAACAGCATTGAGAGAGACATTACGGATTTGTCTCAACTTGTCTGTAAAGCAAGGACAGCCTCTGTCCTAATGAGAAGAATATGGCTGCTAGTTAGCAGAGGGGTGGGTCCCGTAGGCTAAACGAGATAGTTAAACGGCACTGATTGAAGGTGGGGGTGAAAGGGCAGCACAATTATGTGCTGGAGAATCAAGGGCCCCGTTTGATTTGGGAGTTCTAAGCTCCCAGCCAGTGTCAGTAGTTTAGCTGAGAATTTTTTTGTAGGCCAAAGACAGGAAGGATAAAAACTATGAGAACGAGGAGTTACTATTATTAAAACCCACAGAGCCCCATCCCTGTTCATGCTTTAACTATTTCCAGGCCCATATATTTTAAGCATGCCTAAAGAATTCTCCACAAGCCCCAAACTTCTGTCCTAGTCTAGCAATATTGTTGTGTATGCCAAGATTATGTGAAGTTAAATAGCAATTTGGGACCCTCATAATAGCTAGCCTTTAAAAACTCAAATTCATACAGGCAGAACTGGTATAGCTATTGGCCGAAACGGAGCTGGGTGGAGTCTGTGGGTGGCAAGTTGTTGCTATAAAGTTACTTGCCACTTCAGTTTTTGCCATTCCCGTTTCTTTGTAGTTTTGCATTTGTCTCATGAATATTGTTGGGAAAAGGTCGCAAGGAGTTTTAGAAGAGAGCTTGCTATATACAGCCAAGTTTCAAGTAGCCCTGCGTTGCTATTTGCATGGAGAAACCAGATTTTTGTCATGTGATGTTAGGAATGCAGACTTTCCCTCTTTCCATACACTTTTTTTGGCAGATTTCCTGCTACTCTGGGTTTTTAGAGCAAAAGACCCTTCTTGGATTTCCAAAGCCCCAGAGAAGCTTTTCTATAGATGATAGCACTTCCCTCCTTTCCAGTGGCGTTCATAGATGATAGCAGCTGGAAGTTTGCTTTGCGAATCCGAATATGTCTGCAAGTTTCATCTCTTTTTCTGTCCTGCTGGTTTTGCCTTCTAATCTGTTGTACCTACTTCCCTTTTACCAATATCCATAATGAAATGACTATGATGAGAACATTACAATATTCTGTGCCAGAACACTCAACCCAGTTTCAGGTTTTTCTGTTTTGGATAGTATTCTGGATACTGGTATGTAAAGAGAATATACCGTTGGTTGCAGCTTCTCAGTCTGTTTGTTGATGCTTATGACCATACCCTAATAATGGTGATTTTTTTTTCCTCTTAAACTTACCTAATCAGTCCCAAATCTCCCTCACAAAAGCCATCCCTAGTAATCCTGTAGCTTTACATAGTTCACTGTTCTCTGTGTCCAGTTCAAGGGGAAACAAACTTCACCATAATACACACCACTGCACAAGAGTGCCCCTTCCTTCCACAAGTCACATCACCCTAATCAGATTTGTATTTAAGCCTATGGTCTCCCATCGCCTCCTGAACCAAATGACAATCGCCTTTATTTACTCTAATAGGTCTCATTTGTAAATGTTAATTCCTCCCTGAAGAAAATGTCTCTTCAAGATGAGTTGGCTGCCACTGAGTTGAGCATTTTGGAGTGTGTGCAAGGTTCTTCCCCATCCCTGTAGCTAAAAACATAGTCAGACATCATATCTGCTGAGCCAGTCAGTAGCATCTCCCTGCCTTTTCTCCCCATTCCCTCCAAACCAGGCCATCCTACCCTCTTAGCCATTCTTTTGGTACAGCTGTGCAATCCATATCTATCTGGATATGCTATTGACATATACTGTACTATTAGCAGTGCCATGGTGAACACAATATGCACTGATTTGAAGTTTGGTAGTGTGCAGATGATGGTTTATTTTGAGCCACCAAAGTTTCCCTGTGGTGCTTTGTTCAGGAATACCTGTTTTCTTTTTCTTGCCTATAAATCATAACAGTAGAATACAGAAGTAGACATTTTAATGCCAATCACAAAACCAAGTTAATAAAAGTTTTTGTAAAAAAAACAAAACTATAAGTAAGTTGCCAATATTAACAAATTATGGAGTACAAGAATTGAAAATGTAAAATTTAATGCTGAGTGCCTCTTTTGAAAGAAACACCAGTTTCTTGATTTTCTGTTCTGAGGCATGGTTGTAGCCAATGCAAAAAAGTCCATAGTGGATTTGAAAATGGTCAATAGTTTGATAGCCCACCTCATGAAAGGGTTTTTGGTCAGAGTTAGTGGGGGGGAGGTGTGGAGTTGAGATTTTCTGCAGTATGAATGGTATATATTGGCTCTTCCAGATATTTTTCTTGATGATGTCCACCTAGGCCTCCTGCTACTCTTCTCTCTCCCCCGCCCCCACTCCTTCTCCTTAAATCTTTGGAAGGCAAGGTTTCAATCTAACCAGCAGCCATCTCATTTTTTACCTCTCCATATCTTTCAGAGACTTTTGAAAGGAAAGGCTAGGGTAGGATGACATAATTGGAGCCAATACTCAAACAACCTGAATTTGAAAGTGAAGAAAAAAAAGGGGGGTATGATACCGCCTTATAATAGCACCAGGGAGGGGGCATGTAGGGTGGAAGAGTTCTTTTTGGGGGTTGGGGTTGGAGGGATCTTTTTTAAAATGTCTATGAATGTGTTTGTTGGCTAGTTTGGTATGGAGTTGTGGAATTTGGTATTACTCTGAATATCACCAGTTTTCCTTTTAAATAATATGAAATATCTGCTTGGGCATTTAGGACTTGAGCTGTATCTTGTTTATTGAACAATTTACTTGTATTTTGAAATTAGCCAGATAAACATTATTTCCTCCAATTTTGAAGTGTACCCTTAGAGCAAAATAGTTAACTTTTTAGCTAAATCGAATGGGCTGGTTTCAACCATATTGGTAAACCAATCAGGTAGTTTTAAATCATGTTTTAATCCAATGGGTTTCCATTAAAATCTTTGTTTAAACAAACTGATTTTAAAAGAAAAACACTTCTGTTTTTTAAAATTGATTGCTCATGGATACTCTGGCTGTTATTGCTATTTTTCACCCTGTTACTGGAGCAACTGTTTGGATTTAAACATTTGAATTTTAACAGTTTCTTGGCAGTTTTTTGTTGTTTGACTAGTATCTAGTGCAAGTTGCTTCTTTTTCATCACTTTATTTAACAGTGCAAGAACTGCCATTCAGAAACAAATCCTTTAGTTAGCATAAGTTCAACCAAACCAACTTGTTTTAAAAGATCACTTTTACAAACAATTATTATTTAAGTGTCTATTACATCTTAACTGCATTTTGCTACTTAATTTTCTGATTGAGCCCTATATTGGTGTAGCCCTATACATTAATGCAAACAACAACAACCAACTTGTTTAAACATACAAACAAACAAACAAACAAAATCAATTAAAACCAAAATCCAGGATTCTTGGGGGGGGGTTTAAATCTGTCCCCCCCCCCATCCTGGGCTAAATGGTTTCTGATAAAATGGTACAGCTACAGATGCTGCTTCTTCCTTTTTGGTGTTTTTGGAGAGGATGTATGAGAACTATGGCGCGTTACAGGCGGCAAAAGGCCCCTTCCCCGCAGCCTGGAAAGGGGTGTCCTTGGGGCTTCAAGCCCCAAGGACACCCTGCGGCGGCGGGGAGAAGGAGAAAAGGGCCGTTTGGCCCCTTTCTCCTTTGGTCCGCTGGGCGCAGCCATCTGAAGGCTGCGCCCAGCAGACCAAACCAGGAAGGAGCTCCAAAACGGAGCTCCTTCCAGGGTTGCGGAAAGGGCGCCCTAGGCGCCCTGCCGCGACCCCAATACGTCACAACCGCGCTGCCTCGTTTGGAGGCGGCGCGGCCGTGACGTATCGATGACGCCCCGTCTTAACCCTCCACGTGTACTTTTAAGCCCGTGTGTAACGGGCCTGAGTTATAGGCTATGAATATGAGAAACCTGGGTTTCCGTCTGCTCTTAGCCATAATAGAATGTAACAGTTTTTCAGCATGAATTGAGCTGAGTGATGACACTGATGTATACATTTGTCTTTAAGGGACACATATCACACCGTAATAAGTTTTCAATGTTTTTACTTTAAAGATGGCTGTGAGAGTTGGGATGATATTCCCAAACTTGAAGTCAAAGGCTGATATTCTGACTAAACTACATGGCATAAGGGGAAGTTAGAGGAAGGGAAACTAGCAGTACCTTTAAGTTAATCTGAAAGGTGCCATTACATTTCTCTTGGACATGCCTCTGTTTTTGTACTGAAACAGACTAACACAGGTATTTCTTTGAAAACATTCATTATAATATTTGAACATAATCTCAAGGATGTTATAGCATTACAAGGAAACAAAAGTTGAATGGCCAAGTAGGTTGGATTCATTGGAAGTGGGGGAATAGTGTTTGGAGTGGAATGTAATCTCAGTGAAGACAGTACAAGAAGGCCACCAGAGTTCCCCTGTCTGGCAGAAATGACCAAATCAGAAGGGAACAGTGGTGCTGGCTCCAACCCAACCAGTTGTGGCAGTTTACTCCCCACCTATTCTTCCCAGGGGAAATAAAAAGAACCATTGATTTTCCTCATTGCTTGTACTGCCTGGTGTGGTTTATAACAGCATAACGTCAAATGCATATGAGAGCCAAGGACAGTGTCCATTTGGACACTGTCTGGTCTGTAGACTTAAGGAGCAGAACACAACCACTAATACTTGAGTATTTGGAGAGCAGTGCTAAGCAGTGACTAAGAGTCAGGGTCAGATGCTTTCCCCCCCCCAAAAAGTAAATTAGCATGAAATCAGTCCATTTTTTCTGAAGTGAACAGTGGGATGCTTGCATATTTTGCTTTTGTGTAATGTGGGTGATTTTGATGGTCCCCTGCAAGCTTTGTAGCAATTAGGTTATGATTTATTTGCATTCCCCACCCCCTATTCCCATAAACTGTCCTGTGAAAGGGATGCTGCATATGGAGAGGCTACCAAGGGCCTCCAGCACCATCCCTGTTGAACAACAATCTAATCTTGATTGGAGAAGGCGGGGAGACAGATAAAGGGGAGAAGAATTGGAGATAAATGTTAGCTCATTTCTTAAGTAATTAGTTACCTCCTCATCCCCATGTTGTAATTGTGAACAAGCTGTAATGTTTAATTAGTGTGTAAATGAAACCCCAATTTCATAATGGCTGCAGTGACAGCACTAAGTGAGACAGGCACAGAAGGGGCTGCATTGTTTCAGCAGGAGATGAAGCTGTCGCCCAGCAAGCCGTGCGTTGCTGAAAGAAAATGGAAATGATAAACGAAGTGAGGCTAATTAGCAAAATCATACAGGCCCCACTGATAGTTCTCATCAAGGAGAGGTAATGAAGCGGGCAGGCCAAGCTGAGAGGGGATTAATTGGAACCGATTCCTGCTCATGGAACATAGACTCACTGCCTCCCCACCCCCAAGACTGGGCCCTTGTCCCAAGGGCCCTTTGAGGAAACTGATCAGCTTGCATTTGGAATGCAAAGTACTGCTATTTCTGGCCTCAGAAAAGCTATGCTGTTTTTGGCACACTTTTGAAATCTGAGCATTCCTTACAGGTGGATCTGTAGTAGGGAAGATCTTCCCAAGAACCTGTATGTGTGTATGTGACTTTAAGTTGCCTATTGACTTATGGTGACCCTATGCCTTCCATAGGTTTTTCCTAGGCAAGGAATACCCAGAGGTAGTTTTACTAGTTCCTTCCTCAGAAATATAGTCCACAGCACCTGGTATTCACTGGCAGTCTGCCATTCAAGTACTAACCAGGGATGACCCTGCTTAGGCTGCAAGATCTGATGGGATCTTGTGCTGTTAAGAGTATTTAATGTTTGGCATTTCTTTGTTGCTACTGCTCTGAGTTGGTAAACTGGAAGTTCCTAGGAAGTATACACAACTTTAGTAATTTAGTATTAGCTTTTGGTGGAGTGGGTCAACCAACTGAGGACCCAGCATAAATTCAGAAAGGACTAAGTCCCACTTTGAGAACTTCAGATATAGAGTTAATACAGAGTTTTCACAAGGAGAGAAACACCAATCTGTATTTGCCACCTATATGACTACAAGATTTGATGCCGCAATCTCCCATGAGATGATGTATCCACTACAGGTAGCCCATTTGTCATGGTCAGTATCAGCAGTTTTCCTTCAAATCTGTAGGTCTGAATTCTGGACATTATGAATCATGATAATGTTCTTATATTATGAGTCATTATAATTTACTTATATTATGCTTGCTATCATCTTCATCTTACTATCAGCTTCAACTGATATGTCAGCTGTGCCCCTTTCTAGTGCTAAAGGACGTAAAGATGGTAGTGCATGCACTGGTAACTTCAAAGCGGGACTTCTGCAATGCTCTGTTCATTGGGCTACCCAAGAACCATGTTCAGAAACTGATGTGGACAACAAATATTGCAAAACATGTCAGCCAGATTGGCTACTGGTGCATCTAGGAGTCAACATATTCCACCTATATTAAAATCACTCCACTGAATGCCATTTAGTTTCCAGACAAGGTACAAAGTGTTGGTTGTTACTTTTTAAAGCCCTACATAGTTTGGGTTCAAGTTTCCTATGAGATTGCCTTCTTCTCTATAATTCACCCTGTACACTCAGGTCTTCTGGGGGATATTTATTTCATTCAACCAGGACTAAGTTGGCAACTGTTAACCAGAGGACTTTTTCTTCAGCAATCCCTACATGTGGAATGGCCTGCCAGAAGAGATTCAACAGCTGGTGAGTTTAAAACAGCATTAAAGACCAATCTCTTCTGGCAGGCCTATCCTGAAGGTGTTTAAATACATAAGTTTTTAAACCATTAATTGATTGTTATTAATATGTAAGCTTTTAACTGATTTTAATGCTCATTGAATGTGTGCATTTTTAATTGATGTTCATGTTTTTAACTGTGTTATGTGTCCATTGTTGCTGTGTTTAAATCTGTTATTCCCCAGTTCGATCCAAAAGGAGAGGTGGGTAAGAAATCATCATCATATAAAATTCAAATATAGCAGGAGGATGGAAATGGCAGACTTAGTACAGATATCTGATGTGGACAACAAAACCCTTATATCAACCACCAGAAACAAGATAGTCAGACTAACGTTTAGAACTGTCTGTTACATTGCCTCTAATCCTAAGAGCCAAAGAACAGTTTGGAATAACCTCCATGATAATCGAAGAAATGGATAATGCCAAGTTGGTAGTTGGTCATTCAGAGAGATGGTTGAAATATAGCTGGAAAACAAAGACATTGGACTCAAAGTCTACAGCCAAATACTGCTAGTTGACTTTCTAGCATGTTCTTCCTCTTCACTTTATTATTTGTGACAGAGAAGAAAGAATAGGTCAATTTGGATTGAGTAGTGCTACTTACTGTGACTATTTTAATGAGTCTGTAAAGCTTACATAACGCAGTTGGAAGAGTAGTAAAAAAGAAAACATCTACAGTTCAAAAAATCAGATTAGCTCTTACTTTTTACTTTTTGGAGCTTTGGTGAGTTGATTTGTTTTTCTACATGTGAATTCCTAACTGGGATAGAATCCCTTTGAGAGGTGTTCTGTTCTTTTGGTGTGATTATCTCTCACTGCCTCTTGTGTTTCTGGTCCCCCTTGTTGCTATGCCACTGAATACTAGACAGGGCAGAAGCATCAATTGAACAATTCAAAGCCATTTCATTATTAATCATTATTAATGAAATAAACTATCAAACAGTAATTAATTAAAACAATATGATTTAGTATTTCCTGCCTGCAAACACCCCACAGAAAGATTTCATAAAGCACAAATTGCATATTTCTTTAAGGTGAATGGGATATGCTGGTGTTACTGTCCCCTGCCTGTAAGCTGCATGCTGATGTAACAGAATGAACCTTTGCTGCTTCTTATACGTTCATTTATTGATTATAAATATTGTGAATATGTATGGCTTCTTTCCAGTCAATCTAGACTGAGGTGATTAAAGAATGGAGTGGGGAAGGTTTTTCCTCTATGATTTCTGTGAAAATGTTTCTGTAGTAGATGTCTGAGAAATGCATCAAAGCTTAAATAGAAAGCTTTGCCCTTAAATCCCTTTGGCTCCCCAGTGTTTCAGCTGTCATACTGAAAATCCAAATCACAGAGCAGGTTAGAGACAGCCAGAGATGCCTCTGATGTAGCAGTGGAAATAGAGGGCTGTACCAGAGCTGAACTTTATTCTTGAACATCCTGAAAGAAATGCCCTTTTTGCAGATGTTGGCACATAATCTTCATCATGTTACTTTACTTATTGACATTTATGCAAGCGGAGAGCTTGATCTGCCTGCATACCCTCTACCTCCACATGGCCTGAGAGATTGCTCTGAGGTCTCTCATAGGATAGTGTTTCATCATACTTGCACCTGCTGCAGAACCTGCCTGTGAGCAACATTTTCTTCTGTCTCCCTCCCCTGCTGCATCTTTTTCTCTGTCATCTGTGTGATTTTTCCCCATTTGCTTAAACAAATAGTCAGATATGTACCAAAAGGATATTTGGAGTATCTGTAACTGGTTGATTAACAATAACACTGAACTGAGTCTCAGGAAATTTGATATCTGTTCCTCTGTCTGCCACAGGCTTTCAATATGGTCTTAGTCATGCTGCTTCTTCACTGGCTCTTTACCTCTTCCATAAAAGGGTGAAGGGATTGTGAACAGTGACTGATAGAGAATGGGCTGAAACAAGTTTGTACCAAATGCCTCATGTTGCATTTAATCTATTGCTTCCCTCGGCCCACTACTCTTTCTTCTCTTTTTCAGTGAGCAATCTCCCCAGGCCTGCAATGGCTTCAAAGAAGGGATGAGAAATATTATTTATTCAGTTGTTTACAGAAGCGTTTCATCAGGAATAGTTCTTCACTGCCAGGCTGTTCTGTATTATTCATTGCAATAATCTCTGCAGATTGTGATAAACTGTAACAGCGCCGGGGCAGCGAGCAGCAGGGCTTTGCTGATGCCGACGCCGGCACCCTGCTCTAAAATATCGGCAGCTACAATCATAAATCTCAATTTACAAGTGTGACTATTGCACAGGGAGTTATAGTTATACTAATGATTGCTTCTCTGTCTTATTTTTCATGTTGCAACAAAGTAATAAATTTTTAAGAACAGCTTGGGCTCATAGTATTAGGGTAGGAAGCATAGTCTGTCCGCTTCCAGTCTTCCCTGCACTTGATGAAAGTCCTCCTTCCCTAGAAATTGGCGAGGGTAGTAGGTACACATATACTACCCATCCCATCACCCACTGTACACACATTTCCTGGGAAACGCACCTGACCAATTCCTTCAAGAGTAACAGAGGATATTTTTCAGTAAGTGTAGACAACTCTCATCATGGCATGCTTTTAGAGGCTTGGCCCCTTATTGGGCTTTTGTGTCATCACCCTTGCCATGGAAATAGGTATGGGAGACTGAATTCTGAAAAGTGCAAGGAGGGGATACCTCCAATGTGTTGATTTGGACTGTCTGGCAGAGTGGATAAAGTGTTCAGTAGGCTTGGGCTTCTTTATCCCAAATTTATCAGTTCAACTATTTGTCATATTGTCCCCACCTTGTTGCTGCAAGAGTTGCTATCATGTTTTTACCAGATTTACATCTAGTGAGTAAACACAGTGAATTTTCTACTTCATATATGATTAAAAGAGTAATGTTAACCTTTAGTGACTTCATTACTTGGTAGATAGAACCAAGATCACCATTACAAAGTTTCTTAAGTTTCTTGTGGTGTTTTAACTGCATTCTTCTGTGTGTCCAAACTGGGGTTCCTGGATTTGGACCAGAATGTTTTCTGAGCCAGGGTATAGGATACAGGCATCACTGAGCATTTCCCAAGTGCTCACCAAGAGCTATGATGCATGGTAGCTGATGGATGCCTCTGTTTAGAAAGTTGACATGGTGATGTACGCAGAGCCTAGAGACATATAGATTTTTCAAAGTGGACACTCTGAGCATAATTATAAATATCCAGCCCCTTCACATGGTAAATTGCTACTGATCAGAAAGAAAACTCTGCAGGGTGAAGGCCTTCAATCTCTGCCTTCTGTGATATTATTCTAAGAGATCCAAGCCCTTGCCTTGTCTCTATGGGGTTGGAACAGAAGCTGTCCCCCATGGGCTCGCTTTCCCATTAGTGCATTACACCCTGACGGTAACTCTTTCTGAATGATTGCCTCATGTTCCAGTGTTCAGTGGGGAAGAGGAAAGGAAGCAGCTGGCAGGCACCAGTGATGAGCTGGTGCATCAGGCTAGAGCACTGAGGAGTTATGTAGAAAATGGCAATTCTCAGAACTAATAATAATAATAAAATTTATTTATATCCCGCCTCTCTACAAAATGCAATCGAGGTGGCTTACAAGATTAAAAATATACAATCCGAACCCTCAACCCACCCCCCTTAAAATACAATTAAACAATGTAGAATTTAAAACATAAAACATACTTAAAAACAATACAATAACTGTGGTGAAGTCAGAGGTCAGCAATTAGATATAGCTGGAGAACTACATGTGGTGGATCTGTGTCAAGGCATCAGTGTCTGGGAACTGGATAGTGGGGTAGGTTTGAATGAACTTAGTACAGTTGTACTACCTAGTTTCAAGAAGATCCATTAATTCTGGTTTTCGTATTTGGGATATAAACCTTTTCTTTGTCTTCCGGCTGGAAGTTTATTATGAAGTTGCTCTTTAAATTGTACGCAGATACAGTATATCTGGGCAGGCTATCACCTGTAGGCCCAACTTGCCACAGACCAGTTTCCCCATTTCCTACTCACCCCATGTCATGCCCTTTGAGCTGTTCCCTTCAGCTCAAAGGGCATGAATTCAGTAGGCTCATTCTCCCAGCATTGCACTGTCACTACAAATGACTTGTGGAGGATGGTTTTGATGTCACCTCCACTCTTAGGGCAGGATGAAAGAGACTGTAAGGTACTTAAAGAATCCTACACATTTATTTGTAATGATCTTACTAGAATTTTGCAAATCTAGTCAAGTACTGTATTAACTAGCATGGTCACTGTAACAGATCTGGGCCTCTGTTCACTTGTCAAATGGGCAACACTGTAAAGAGGTTCTTCTGCCTGTGGGAAAGCCACTGGAAAAAATCTCTTTGCTTGACTATCAGGAAGGAATGCAGGTCTCCTTTTCCACTCACCAAATGGATCTCACCTTCACTCCTCTTCTTCCTTTCCTCAGGCACTCCTACCTGTTGTTGGATTGTGTCTAACAGCAGCCCCATACCCCTTCTATTATTTATCTTCCAGTTCCTGGCAGATATTTCAGTAGCAGCAGCAGTAGTCACAGGATGAATGGAATAGTAATGAAGCACCTTGGATGGAATCCAGCTTTGTTATCTGTACAATTTAGATAAAAACAAACATCATTACTTAGTCAGCAGTTGGGCAGTAGCTACAGTTCATGACCTTTCCCACTCAAGGGACCAGCAAAACTTTTCCAACACAATTATAAGCCATTAGAAACACCCCCTTGTTCCACATATAGGGAACGGTACAGTGAAGGCAAGCTGTGCCTTGCAGCCCTGATTGGCTAGGTTTTGGATACACAAGAGTTGGCTAGGCTTGTTGGAAGAAACCCCACCTTTACTTCAGGTGCAATTCCATATGTAACAATTTGTGACAGTTGATGGAAAGGGCTGTTAAAGAGTGGGCTGCATTGTGGAATAATTTTGATCTAGTCTGGGCAGAGACCAGCATGGTTTAAGTGTTGTACTAGGATTTGGGAGGCTAGGGTTTGAATCCCTGTTCAGCCGTGGAAACCAACTGGGTGACCTTGGACAAGTCAAGCTCTCTCAGAGGAGAGCAAAAGCAAACATCCTCTAAACAAATCTCACCAAGAAAATCCAATAATAGGCTCACCTTTGGGTCACCATAAGGCAGAAATGACTTGAAGGCACACTACAACTGGTTAAGAGAAATCTGGTCAAGAGTATGTTGTGGTGGTCAAGAATTAGAAGTCAAGAAGTCTTTGGTTAAAATAATAGATTGCTCTGTGTCTTCATCCTCCTCTTTGAGTTGCTGTTGCTTAAGAGAGCATATCATTTGAAACTCTTGACTTTCACAACTGATAAGCTCCTGTAAATTCAAACTTGTTTTGTAAGTTGTTGTTTTTTTCCTTGTCTCAAGATGGGTTACATTTTACTTTCAGCAGGATAATATTTTCCTGGCAATGGAAGAAGTTCCCATGTAGCCATCATACCGAAACACTGGAGGGTTCCAGTATTTATTATTTACTTTTCATTTATTCTAAAATATTGACCACCAGTCAGACAAAAAGCTGTTGAGTGTCTAACACAGAAACTATTGGTTTAAAGCTCTTCTTTGGTATCCTATTTGCCTATTAGATCTTTTTGAATTTTTTCCTAGACAGAATCCTGCATATGATTTGTTTGTTGGTTTGAAACCAAGGGCTGTGAGAGAGAAGGTCAAAGCAGAAAACTGGTGTCGAATTGAAATCAGTGGCAGACGAAAAGATTCAAGGCTGCTTCAATTAATTGTTCCAGCAATGCAGTCATTGTTTTGGCGTTCTAGAAGTATTTGGTGTCACATTAGCTTGCCATTCATGTCTATGTCTCTGAGTGTATGATATGTATGTAAGGTATGCTATATTTATAGTTAAAGTTATTGCTTTTCTGGATTTTAACAGTGTAACTTGAGTAGTTTATAAATTTAACCACAACAACAATAGGATTTATTTATATACCACGCAATCACTGGGAATCCGAGTGGTTTACAACAGAGGGGATAATAGATGGTTCCCTGCCCTCAGGCTTACAATCTAAACAGACATGACACAAAAAGAGAAAGGAATGGTGGGGGGATCAGGTCCAGCATTCTTCTCTCCCTCTGAGGCCTGTACCAAGGCAGATGGACCAGAGGGAGGGCTCTTCTTCTTTAGGCTAGCCCTGGTGGAGCAGGGCCAGCCTATTCTCTCCCTCATAGGCCGAAGGATGACAGTTAT
>NC_056525.1:73390954-73407674 GCF_019175285.1 Sceloporus undulatus | reverse complement strand
GGAGGGAGGAGTCTCTTTCTTCAGGCTAGCCCTGATGGAGCTGGGCCAGCCTATTCTCTCCCTCACAGGCCGAAAGATGACAGTTAAGGAGGGAGGAGCCTCTTTCTTCAGGATAGCCCTGATGGAGCTGGGCCAGCCTGTTCTCTCCCTCACAGGCCAAAAGATGACAGTTAAGGAGGGAGGAGCCTCTTTCTTCAGGCTAGCCCCGATGGAGCTGGGCCAGCCTATTCTCTCCTTCACAGGCCGAAGGATGACAGTTAAGGAGGGAGGAGCTTCTTCCTTCAGGCTAGCCCCGATGGAGCTGGACCAGCCTATTCTCTCCCTCACAGGCCGAAGGATGACAGTTAAGGAGGGAGGAGTCTCTTTCTTCAGGCTAGCCCTGATGGAGCTGGGCCAGCCTATTCTCTCCCTCACAGGCCGAAAGATGACAGTTAAGGAGGGAGAAGCCTCTTTGTTCAGGCTAGCCTGATGGAGCTGGGCCAGCCTGTTTTCTCATTTAGACTATAATCTCATAATAAAAATAAACAGCAGCACCAAAAAACAGTAGAAAAGAAATATTTTTGTTTTGTTTAAACAGTAGAGATAAATTGAAAATGCCTGGAAAACCAGCACTGTTTTCAAAGTGGATAACTGTCTCTGGGTAGAGCATTCCATAACTCTGGCACCACCATTGAAAATACTTTGTGTCTACTGTCCACCAAAGATGTTCCCATGAGTGCATCCTCTGAGGTGCATCCTAGGGTTTAGGCACGTTTGTATGGTGTTATGTGCCTTCAAGTCATCTATGACTTATGGTGACCCTATCCTAGGGGAAGGTTTTGGCAAAATTTATTCAGAGTTGTTCTCAGAGTCCTAGTCTAACATTGAAACTTCTATACCAGTGATGGTGAACCTTTTTGGTTCGCCGTGCCCTTCAGGGGTGGGGCCATGTGCCAGAGGCACGGCTTCCACCCACTGGGGTGGGGCTTTCCCCCACACCCTTTCTCGGCCTCCAGCTGTCTCTGAGAGACAGCTGGAAATTGAGGGAGGAGTGAAAGGCACGCGCCTGCTCCTCCTGCCCTTCCCTTGCCCTCCAGTTGTCTCTCAGAGAGAGCTGGTGACCAGTAAGGGCCTGTGGGGGGCAGGAGCAATGGGCTCATGGCACCTGCTCCTCTCCTCAGGGCTTTGCTAGTCCTGAGGTGTCCTCTGAAGGACACCTCAGGTCTGGCAAAGCCCCGCGGGGAGGAGGAGGAAGCCCACGGCCCCTGCTCCTTTCCTCGGGGATTCGCCAGATCTGAGGTGTCCTCTGAAGGACACCTCAGGTCTAGCAAAGCCCTGTGGGGAGGAGGAGGCCCACAGCAAAGCCCCGAGAAAAGGAGCAGGGCCTCTCCTTCCCGGGCCTTTCCTTCGCCCGAATGGGCTCCAGGCGGCCCGTTCGCGCTGAGGAAATGGGAGCCGAGGGGAAAACGGACTGGGCACGCATCCCAATCCTCTGCTCTGCACGAACAGGCTTTGAGAGGCCTGTTCACATGGAGGAAAGGGGAGCTGAGGAGAAGAGGCCTGGGCATGCCTCCCGGGCCTCTCCTCCCCGGGCCTTTCCTTCACCCGAACGGTCTCCAAGGAGTGCCAAGGGGAAGAGGCCTGGGCACGTGTCCCAGGCCTCTCCTCCTTGGGCCTTTCTTTCGTCCGAACGGGCTCCAAGAGGCCCGTTCGTGCGAAAGAAAGGGAAGCCAGGAGGGAAGAGCGCTGAGAGGAGGAGCCAGACATGCACGCCTCTGGCTCCTTCTCCCGAGCGCCATTTTCTGGCTAACTGCAGGGAGGCGACAAAACGGGCACATGCGTGCCTCTTCCACCTCGTCCCTCACCCCATGTCTGGCGAAATGGCGTCGTGTGCCACCCGTTCTATACCATACTGGCTTTCTGAAGAAGTATGATAGGGTTTTCTTGCTAAGATTTCTTCCAAAGGCATTTGCCATTGCCTGTCTCTTACGCAGAAAGAGTGGAACTTGCCACAGGGTCACCCATTGGGTTTCCATGGCAGAGCAGGTATTCAAGAATTGGTTTCTTAGAGTCCTAGTCCAACACTCAAACTGCTGCACCATTTTTGTATAGGTATATCTTGTATATCTTTATACAGTAAAAGAGTTCTGTAGGTGATCTGTAAGGTACCTTGGTCTGAAGATATCTATTTAAATATTACACTAGTAACACATTCTTTGAAGCAGTACTAGCACTTTTAGTTGATTCCAGAAACATATAGCTATAGTAGTTGGTATAAATTTGCTCTAGCCATTTTGTTCCTATCAGCATTCTAGCAGCTGCATTTTATATCAGTTATAGTGTGGGGATTTTAAGGTGTCTTGAAGAGTAATTAGCTATTTTGGTTTCAAGATGTTCCTGCATGCTCCCTTAGTGGTAATGTTGTTATTGTTATGTGCCTTCGAGTTGTTTCTGACTTATGGCAAACCTAAGGTGAACCTATCAGAGGATTTTCTTGGTAAGTTTCTTCAGAGGGAGTTGGCCATTGCCATCCCCCTGAGGTTGAGAGTGTACGACTTGCCCAACATCACCCAGTGGGTTTACATGGCTGAGCTGGGATTCAAACCCTGGTCTCCGGAGTCATAGTCCAGTGCTCAAACCACTATACCATGCTGGCTGTTAGTTGTAGTGCTGCCCTCTAAACCTGGCCTCCACCTACATTTAGTATGAAGGGGTAGCATTGCTTGGTTATCCAGCCTGTGCTCTATAATAGAGTATGTTTCATACCACAAAAGAGAAAATCACCCTTTTTGCCACTTGCATGAAGAAGTGTGAATGATGAGGTACTTTCATCACTGGTTATTTCAGCTGTGAGGCAGGGAGATCCTGTTGGCTTTAAACCAAAAACAATGACAGATTTGTAGCTGTAGAAATGATGTCATTAAATTGGTAGTGTTTTGACCTGAAAGCAATTGAGTGATAGATGCAAGTAATTTCAAAGCTGCTATCCCCTTCCCCCATCACAAGACACTCCAAGAGAAGTTGCTAATCTACATTTCAGGAGTGTAAATAATTTATATCAATAGTGTCAAGTAAAATTGCACTCACTTGCAGCAAAGCTACTCAAAGTGGTGGCCCATGGACCAGTTCTTGAGCCATTGGCTGTCGATCCCTTGTGAGTTGTAGCCAGTGGGCACAAATATGATACTGGTCCCTGACACATTGGGAGCTGTGTGAAAATACTGCTTTCCCCCATCAGATAGCTGGAAATGCACTGTCTTAGATTCCAATGGTATTACAGAAAAGAATACAAAGTATATCCTGACCTCTTCCGTCTCTTACCACAAGAATAATCCTGTTTGATTCTGTGCCCCCTATCTTGTGGAACTCACCCTTGTTACATCTAAACAAACACACACACACACACACACACACACTGGCAAGAACCTGAATGAGTCTCACTTTTGGTTATTCTCTGCCCAAAAGACTATATGGTTATAACAGAGGTGGGAAACCTTGGACCCACCTCATGTTTTGGACTACAAATCCTATTGACCATGCTAGCCAAGGCTTTTAGTTCAAATGTTCCCTACCTAATTTTAGTCATGGATTTTTGGGGAGCAGGGGAGTGGTAATATCCCCAGTCATTTTTTGTGATTAGGCAGTAGTGAACAGGCATCTGTATATTACTTACTAGACATGCTTCAGATGCCCAAAGTATTACTGTTTGACCATGTATATATACAGAAGAAGTAGCTACTGGGTGAGCTAGCTTCCTGTTCCCTATGTATGTTGCCTTAAAAAAGATACCTGTACCACCATTTTACAGGGGTCATAATTTCCTCTTATACTGACATTATTAATTGATTTATTTAGATTTATATCCTCCTCTATCTTGAAAACTCAGACTGGGTAACTACTATTTTCTTAAGTATATGATTGATGTTTTTGACTCCATAGGCGGTTCATGCAACTGGCACATGTAAATAGATAAAAGAGTATAGCTAGCATCCCACTAATGCATAATTAAATTCAACCAGATTTAAATGCCTCCTTTCAGATCTTTGAAAGTCCAGATCCCCCTAAAGTAGACCATGTATGTAGGTCTTATTCTGCTTCTGAAGATTATCAGATTGGACTTCAGTAAAACTACAGAGGAGATGGTTTTAGATTTGAGCAGCAGGTCAGCCACTGAGGATGCTTCTCTATCTAACTCGGGGTGAAGATCAAATGTTGGAATGCCCTTTCACATAAAATTATTATTAGACCTGTTCTACTGTGATAAGTTTTAACCTTAACGGACATTTTCTTAAAAGGCAGGAGTGGGCAACATTTTGTTCTGTCAAGGGCTGATGGCAGGCTTTCTTGCCCACCCCTCTGTTGTTCTCCTTTATAGTGGCAGCAGCTAGTACAGGAAGGAGCAGAATATAGCAGGGAGCACATATAATAATGCTGAAGGTCTTTATATGAGCTGTAGATGGCCCATCTAAAAAGTGTAGGACCTTGGAGCAGCATGTGATGCTCCCTAGCACATATTTAGGCAGACTTGGAGGTCCTGAGGGCCATTTTTAGGCCTTCTGGGCCCTGTGAAAGCCACACTTGCACCATATCAATAAAAGTGGAAGTGACTTTTCACTGTGAAATCGAAGGTTTTCATGGCCAGCATCCATAGTTTTGTGGGGATTTTTCAAGCTATGTGGCATTTCACCTGCATTTGTGGCATCTTCAGAGAATGGTGGCATGGAGGTGTATGGGGTATATACTGTGTGACTCTTGGTTGAGATGAAGTGATGTACATGTTAATCTGTGTGTTGGGAGGATATGCGAGGAGGGTTTGTGTTTATCTAATTAGTGATGCATTGTCTGCTGGGAAACCCCCTGACCCTTGGCGATGTTCATTTGCATGTGCTGAGTCTTGATTTTGGGGCTTTTCATGACTGGTAGCTGAACTTTGGCACGTAACAGACCGCCGAAAAGCGGCGGCCTGCACCCGCCCTTTTCCCCGCCAGATCGGGGCCTCAGTGGCCAGACCCCCTGTCTTCCACTGCTCTACTTGGGCCCTGTAAATTCAAACCTGTGGCCTCCCTAATCGAGTCTGTCCAATCTAGTGTGCACTCTTCCTCTTTTTCTACTACCCTCTACCTTTCCTAGTATATTGTCTTTTTTAATAACTCATGTCTTTTCATGATGTGGCCAAAATACAACAGCCTCAGTTTGATCATCTAAGCTTCCAGGGAGGTTTCAGGCTTGATCTGTTCAAGGACCCATTTGTTTGTCTTTTTGGCTGTCCATAGTAGCCTCAGCACTTTTCTCCAGTGCCACATCTCAAATAAACTGATTTTCTTTTTATTCGCTTTCTTCACTGTCCAGATTCAGTTGTATTTCTGCTGCCATTTCAGTCTCCCCAAAAAGTTCTGTTTTGCTGTGCTCTGTGAATGGGCATTAAATAGCTCAGCCTCTCATGGGTCTGTAATTCCAACTGCAAAATTGGCAATGCCAGTAATGAGCTGGGGAGTTACTGTGCATTGGACGCAGCCAATGCTTAAACCTCAGTATCTTGGCCATTTAATTTAATGGGGCTTTTTAAATACCCAAAGCAATTAAGTTCACATTGTGAGCTAATCACCTACAAAAATTCCTTTCTGAGAGATGCAGCCTGTTTAGGAGAAAATTCATAGTGAAAATTCCAACAATGTGCTGCTTCCTTCCCACCACACATTTTGCCCAGACAATTGGCTGGGGAGGGGGAAATTGTTACCCATCCTGGACTATACAGTAGATTCCTCCATTACTCAGAAGAGATTTTACACTTGTCATCATCGCTGTGCAAAATGAGATTCATATACATTTTGGTCTAAAATGTGATCATCCAAGAAGTGCATGTTTTATCATCTTGAGAGATTTCACAAAGGATCACTTGTTCTTCTCTCCAGTCTATCACTTTGGTCTTATGGTGAGAGCACTGGCGTAGAGTAAAGCTGAACAGTCTGTAGCCTTCAGGACACATGTAGCTCTTATACACTTCTTCTAACACCAAACTGGTCACTCTTATGTGGCATGATGCACCACTGAAAACTCACATCATAATTTCTCTACTTTTGCCCCTTCTGACACTTCTTCTAGCCCTGGAACACTATGACACCTCTATAGTCTAACAGGAATTGATGATGTTCTGGCATCCTCCTAGAGTACAGATCCACTGCATTATTGACAATCAGAAAAAGGCATGGCTTATTACACCTCCACCTCTTCTTCTGATTTATATCCCTTCTTTTCACAAACTAGGACTCAAGGAGCCTAACAATTATTAAAACCAATATACAGTTAAAACATATAAAAACATCTGTACAATCAATCTTTCTTTCTTCTAGAAAAGTTAATTTAAAACAATTAACAAATCTGTAGTACTGAAACCTTTTACAATTCATAGTCACCTGGGTGGTTTCCAAAATGTTGCAAGAGATACCAGTGTGGTCTCCCAGATCCATAAAGTTGCCCACTAAAGTGTAGTGCTAGGGATGATTTTTTATGGTATTGTATCATTGTTGTCATTAGTACATTGTGGCCTCTCCGTACACTGTTTTTGGGGGAGTGCAACATCTATACATTATGTTCTAATTAAGTTTATCATGGCCAGTATCAAACACTTTGTGCATTTGTCTAACATTAAAGACTCACCCACTAATACCAATGATGTGGGAATAATTTATCTAATTCCCCAGTTCAGTTCAAAAGCAACTAAAGATGTATGTGGGTACATATGAGTATGTGTATGAGAGTAAGTTGAGTGGTTGTATGTGTATTTGCGTTTATGCATACTTTAAGAGTGAATGCATGTGGATAAGTTTGCCTAGGCCCTTCCTTGTTCACTGTATTGCTATCAGCAATGTAAAAGCCAAATTTGTTCTAGAAATTCAGTACATGAACCAAAACCCGGCATAGATATGGGGATTTTATCTTGCTTTCCCGTTTTTTCCCCTCAGATCTAGGATAAGGAGGAAGGATGAGACTGCACATTCATCAGAAGGTGTCAGGCACTTGCTTAGTAAAAGAAGATTACCAGTGAAGGGTAGACTCTTGCTCCTAGCAGTCCCTTAGTCCTTGGATGGAGAACCTGTGGCCCTCTAGTTGTTGCTGTACTACAGTTCCCATCACTCCTGATTATTGACAAGTCTGCCTGGCTGATGGGAGTTGTAGAGCCATTGGCTCCTCACCATTGCTCTAGGTAGGGAAACCAGTAGAAAAGCATTTGCATTGGCTTTTTGGGAGGGTAGGGAGAATTGCTTCTGGAGGGCAACAATCTAATTCTTTCAAAGAAGGTGGGGTCTTTTTTTGTTAGGAGACTGTGAGTTGGGCTCACATAGTGGGATATTTGGGTACAAAGCATTGTTTTCATATAGTTCTGTGAAACCTTAGGAGGCTGGAAGGGTAGATGTTATATTACATTTTGGGGTCTAGAGCCCCGGCAGGTCTGCTGCTCCCAAACCAACAAAAACAAACACCCACATCCTGCTTTGAGCACCAGATCTTTGATCCCTTTTGCCCTATAGCATTAGAAAACTTCTGTAAGACTTTTATTGGTCTGGCCTGGGCTGCTGCCACACTACAGAATTAATGCAGTTTAACTGTCACACTGCCATTCTCTGGAATCCTATGATTTATAGTTTGTTGTGGCACTAAAGCCCTCTGACAGAGATGGCTAGATATGTCATAAACATACAAATTACAAGATTCTGTAGGATGGAGCCATGACAGTTAAAGCATTGTCAGACTGCAATAATTCTGTAGTGCAGATGTAGCCTTAGGCTCTATGGAGAAGCACAGTATTATTTGCATGAGTCCTATAGCCTTTCAGTTTTTGCTCGAAGAACTGCAAAAGAGGCACCACTTTTGTATAAAGCACAGCAGCCTAGTTAACCAAATCACCTCCACTACTTAATCACACAAAATTTAAAACCTAATTATTGTGAGTCAAAGGGAGTTTAAAAAAATAGATTACACAGTACTGCACAAGAAATGACTAGTTAACTGTTTGGTAATAAAACCTGAACCCATCAAAACTAATTAAAAACTCAACACAGTTGTATATTGGAATGGATCATAGGCTAGAAATTCAAGTGGACCTTCCTGGCTTATTGACTCATGGCAATGTGATGTAAGTATTCAAGTTTCTTAACAGCTTATACCACCTACCTTATTTGTCTTAAGGTTAAAGCAAACATTTCTTGCCAGACATTTCTTTTATCATCCGTACACCAACATGACATAGTGGTTTAAGTGTTGGATTAGGTCTCTGAAGACCAAGGTTTGAATCATGGCTCAACCATGTAAACCCATTGGAGTGAACTTGGACAAGTCACATTCTTTCAGCCTCAGAGGATGGTAATGGCAAAGACAAATCTGTTCTGAAGAAACTTGACAAGAAAACCCTGTGATAGGTTCACCGTGGGTCACCAGAAGTCAGAAATAACTTAAAGGCACACAACAGCAACAACAAGATTCTTTATAACCAGCCTAAATACCCTAAAGGCACCAAAGGCATGGGGTAACATGATAGCCTTGTTTAAATATTTGAAGAGATGTCGTATTGAGGATGGAACAAGCTTGTTTTGTGTTGCTCCAGAGTCTAGAACACAGAGCAATGGATTCAAGCTACAGGAAAAGAGTTTTCACCTCAACATTAAGAAAAATTTCTTAATGGTAAGAGCTGTTTGACAGTGGAATGTTTCCTCGGATGATGGTGGAGTCTCCTCCTCGGAGGTTTCTAAGCAGAGACTGGATGTCCATCTGTTGGGAGTGCTTTGATTGTGTGTTCCTGCATGGCAAGAGGTTGGACTGGATGGCCCTTGAGGTCCCTTCCAACTCTACAGTTCTATGAAACCTCATCTGATATTGGAAACAAAGTAGAGTCAACTCTGGTTAGTACTTAGATGGGAGATTGCCAAAAGATACCAGGTGCTGTAGGCTATATTTCGAAGGAATGAACTGGCAAAAACTGAGTATTCCTTGTCAAAGAAAATCCTATGAAGTTCATGGGGCCGCCATAAGTGAAAAGGCAACTTGAAGGCACACACACAGACAGAGATTCTTTATACTGCTTCGTAGTGAGTAATTCTTTGGAAAGTTTCAGCTAAAATAGCTTTTCCAAGCCCCTTGTTGCTAGCACGAAATATGAAAGCCTCCTTTCTCTGGTCCACCTCAGTGCCCAACTGTCAAAGGTATTTTTCAGGAAAAATAAATCAATGAGAACTGATTAATGGGTCAAGTTGATCTTGACCCATGGTGACCCTGTGGATGAGACAGCTCCAAGACTCCCTGTTCTCCACTGTTCTTTTCAGTTCCTGCAAATTCATACTCATGACCTCCTTAATAAGAGTCCATCCATCTAGCATGTGACCTTCCTCTTTCTACTTCCCTCCAACTTTCCCAGCATTATTGTTATTTGAATGAGTCGTGCTTTCTCATGATGTGTCCGAAGTACTACAGCCTCAGTTTTGTCATCTTGGCTTTGAGGGAGATTTCCAGCTTGATCTGTACTTCTAGGATTTATTTGTTTGTCTTCTTGGCCATCCACGGTATCCTAAGTGCTCCTCTCCAGCACCACATCTCGAATGAATTGATTTTCTTTCTATCTTGTTTCTGAACTGTCCAGCTCTTACATCCTTACACGGTGATAGAGAATGCAATGGCTTGTATGATTCTAATGTTTGTGTTCAGTTTTATATCTTTTTATTTTAGGATCTTTTCTAGTTCTTTCATAGCCTTAATCTTCTTAATCTTCTTCTAATTTCCTGGCTGCAAGCCCCATTCCTATCAATGTTTGATACCTGGCATGAGACTTATTTTACCATTTCTGTTTCCTTGTTGTCTAGGTTGAATTTGTGTAGATTCTCCATGGTCATTATTTTTGTTTTCTTTATGTTCAACAGTAAGCCTTCCATTGCACTTTCCTCCTTGATCTTCCTTAGTAGTTGTTTCTGGTCTGTGAGGTTTTCTACTAGTACTTTGGTGTCGCCTGTGTATCTTAGATTGTTGATATTCCTTCCTCCTGTTTTCACTCTTTTTTCTTCTGTGTCCAAGTGTACCTTTCTCACAATATGTTCTGCATATAACTTGAACAAGTAGGGTGATAAGATGTTGCCTTGTCTGACCCCTTTGCCTGTTAGGAACCATTCTGTTTCTCTGTGTTATTTTCTAACAGTAACCTCATGTCCTGACCACAGATTCCTCATCAGGACTGTCAGATGTTCAATATTGGTACTCCCATATCTTTAAGGGCATTTCCTAGCCTTTCATGGTCTATGCAGTAAAAGGCTTTCCTGTGGCCTATAAAGTACATGCTGATTTTCCTTTGGAATTCCCTGGTGCATTCCATTATCCATTGTATGTTTACAATGTAATCCCTGGTGCCTCTTCCTTTCTTGAACCCTGCTTGGACCTCTGGGATTTCTGTCTCCATGTATACTTGGACTCTTATGTTGCATAATTTTGCACATAATTTTGCTTGCATGGGAGATTAGTGCTATGGTCCTATAGTTGCTGCAGACCTTTGTGTCTCTTTTTTGTGGATGTATATCGATTGTTGTCCTGCCCCCCATTTATTTGACACTGAAGACACCCTCTGACATGTGCAGGTGGAAAGTCATTAAATAAGCTCTGACCAGCTTCAGTGTTGGGCCTCTAAAGGATAGAATGCTCCATTGGCCTGGCTGCTAAAAGCCCACTTTCACTTTTGGGTGGCAGCTGTAACACAGCTGTAGTTTGAAGAGTTTTGCATGTACTCCCACTGATCCATTAAATCAAGACTCCTCAAGGCTTGATATCCTATCTCAGTTATTAAGCTCATTAAAAACCTCCCCAGAGTCTGATGAATCTTGGATCTTGAATAAGTGTACATGGGTGTTTTTAATGAGATGTCCACCTGCAGAGTTGTCATAAGCTCAGTGTCCAGCCTATGTCTCCATAGCACGAAGGCCTAGCAGTAAATAGAACCATCTGTTTTAATGGGCTGTGGTGTAAAACCTTCTCCAGCCAATAAATCATAGGGATGTAATTTATATCCCATGCTGCCTGAGCCAGTGGGTAAACTGACTTATACATAGGACTCCTCAAAACAATTAGCTTTAATGGCCATTTGAATTCTCTTTCTTCCTCTGCTAACTTTTGGAAGCTCATGGGAAGAGCTTGGATTTGGGAGTTGCTTTGTAAAAAGAATCAAGATATGATCTAGGTTGGACTCTCTTAGTAGTTCGTCTCTACTTCCTCCATGGTATGCCATCTACATGTGGGCCACTGAGAGAGGAAATCCTGCCTCCAAATATACAGAAGGGGGGTGTTCCATTCCACAAGGAGCAAATAGCACATGTAGTTTTGAAAAATGAGAACCAGAAGAATTGTGCACATTCTTCCTCTTGTGCTCTGTGCCCTTTTTTGTTTTGAACCAGGGAGGTTTGCATAGGATTTGATGTGCATAGGATAGTATTTGGTGCAAGGAAACAGTAGCTTCATTAAACTCTGGAAAATATCATTCAGAACTGAAAGAACAAGACCCAGAACAATGGATGCAAGCTACAGGAAAAGAGATTCCACCTAAACATTAGGAGGAACCTCTTGACAGTAAGGGCTGTTCGACAGTGGAACACACTCCCTCGGAGAATGGTGGAGTCTCCTTCCTTGGAGGTCATTAAGCAGAGGCTGGATGGCCATCTGTCGGGTATGCTTTGAGAGTTCCTGCATGACAGGTGGTTGGACTGGATGGCCCTTGTGGTTTCTGCCAACTTTATGATTTTATGGTGTCCCTGAAGTGAGGCAAAATGGTGCTTGCATTGGGTGCAGGTATGAGGTTTAGTTGCAGAACAGAAAACAATAGTTATCTATTACGATTGAGAAGCATGAGTGAACGTATTTGCCTTTAAGGACCAGAGTTTCGACCTATATGGCCAATAACGAGGACCTCAGGCCTCAGTCCCACCCCCTTTCCACCTTCAACTTCAGTTTTGAATACACTCCATATGTGGAGAGACGGGCTTGGACTGCCAGCCTTCATTGCTTGCTTCTGTGACTTGAGACTGCTCGCCCACTTCCTCCCTGGGCATCTGCTTGGAGTATGTTGTGACATTTGGTAAAATAATTTCTGCTTGCCTTTTGCAGGAGGCACTCTCAAGTGGGTGATAAGTAAGGGCCTTGGGGGCTTCTTGTTTCTCCAAGAGTGACAGGAGCCTGGGGCTTAGTGGCTGCTTGAGAAAGAGGAGCCCCATTTCCCTTATTTATTTCGAATCCTCCCCTGGCCCTGACTCTCTCCTTCCCCTGGAGGGGAGTTCCACTCCAGCCGGTGAGCAAGGCAGGGATATTAGTCCTCATTACTAATTAAAGGAAGCAGGAGTAATTGACGGATGGCGATGGCAGGGGAGCCAGTGTGATTAACGGCCCCTGTCCCTATCCTGGGGGCCCATGCTGAGCACTACCTGTTAGCTACAAATAAACAAACCTGATAAATAATAAAGAGTTTGGGGCGAGCAGCAGCCCAGCATTGCTTAAATTAATAGGGATTAGAAGGAGTGCCCTGACATGCAGCTGGGCAGGCAGTTGTTCAGCAAAGGGGTTGGAGTAAATACGAAGTAGAAAAGATTCATCACGAAAAGCCTTCCTGGGCTTTGTTTGGCTCTTTCAAACACAGGAGGATCCTTTCATTTGTGTTGGCTCCCTTACCTGCCATTTACTTTGCTCGAGTCTCTAGGGTAGCTTCTTCTAGGATTAATACTGAGGCTGCCATGCCTGCTGTTGGTTCTCCATCTTGTGAAATGCTTTTCACATGTAATTAATGGCCCAGTTCTGGGGTGCACCGATTTTATGGTATAAAAAGCAATAATGCACTGATCTTTTAAAGAAAAATATAAATAAAATCAGCTCACTATATATCTATTTAAAAGAGGGGTTTTCCCTCTATGATATATCTGCACTGTGGAAATAATAAATAAACAAAAATAAATAAACTTTATTCTTATATCCTGCCTTTCCGCTGCAGCAATCAAGGCAGCTTACATGAATAGAATATATTGGAATAATATATACTCTCAATAAATAAATTGACCCCCTCCCTCCTTTAAAACAGGATTAAATTCAATACCGTTTAAAATTAAACCTGTTAAAATGACAGCAATTTTCTAGTAGAGGCAGTGGTTACATAAAGTAGGGAAAGTACAGAAATTAGATTGAACTATTCTGGGAAGGCCTGCCGGGAGAGATCCATCTTGACAGCTTTTTTGAAGTTGTCTAGGCTGGTTATTTGACGAATCTCCTCTAGCAAGGCGTTCCATGGTCTGGGAGTGGCAGTGGAGAACATCCTCTGGGAGGTTGCCATTAGTCTGGTTTTTATGGGTTGCAATAAATTCCTCCCAGGGGACCTGAGATTGCAGGGCGGATTGTAGGGAAGTAGGCGATCCCTTATATAGGTTGGACTCAAGCCTGCCAGAATTTTATAAGTTCTGTGGCATCATTTTCCTTTGCATCATCCTTTACATCCTTTGTTACATGCCCCTAAGTTTTACCCTCGACTTACTCACAGGTCACATCAAAATCCATAATTTTGTCCCCAAAACCTGCCCTCAACTTATACATGAGGTCAACTTATAGTCGAGTATATACAGTAAATAATTACAGGAGAGAGGATCAGGATGGGAATCATGGGGAAGGGCAAGGTTGCCAACTCCAAGTTGTAGTCCCTGTTATAATTAAAAGACCTCTCCCACACACTATATCTGCTGTTCACCCCAGGGGGTAGCCTGCCATTGTTCCAGTGGAAGCTTCCCTCCCAAAGTAAATACGGCTGAGTTGTGGAATTCTTATTAAAATGAGATCACTAGGAGGAAAATTTATTTATTTTTAAAACTACCTGCAATCGTATCATACAGTGAATACTATGTCTGGTATAATAATCAGCAACAGAAAACTTGTTTTCGGTGCTTTGGAGGATTGCGGACTTTAGAGCTCAGCCAAGAGGGCCTTTGTGTCCACAAAAAGTTTATAGTCAGAAATAGGTTGTGTACAGCAATGTGCAGTAGTGATTTGAGTGCTAAACTAGGGCATTGGAAAAACATGGTTTGAATGTGTACTCAGCCATAGAAACCTGCTGGGTGACCTTGGGCAAGTCACACTCTCACTGACATTCTCCTTGAAAGAAATGTTGCCAAGAAGATCCTCTGATAAGTCAGCACTGGCTTAATAACAAATACCTTCTGTGCATATACTTAGAAGTATTACGGATTAGGGAAATATTCATATTCCATCTTTCCAGTTTAAAACATATAAGGGGAGCTTACAACAATTAGAATGATAAAAACAAACAATGTTCAAAGCAGCAGAACTCAAGAGAAAAAGTGAGAAACATCACTGCCAACCAGAAAATCTTTTCCCTCAAGGATTTAACATTTTAGATCAACGGTGGGAAACTTTCCAAGCAGGGTACACTGCCTTCCCCTCAACCCACTGGGGACTATACTGTCAGCTGTGAAAAATGGAGGAGTCCATGTGCTCTGTGATGCCCGGTTG
Organism: Sceloporus undulatus; assembly: GCF_019175285.1. Taxonomy (NCBI): domain Eukaryota; kingdom Metazoa; phylum Chordata; class Lepidosauria; order Squamata; family Phrynosomatidae; genus Sceloporus; species Sceloporus undulatus. Next base: position 73,393,169 of record NC_056525.1, on the reverse strand, counting down.
AAAATGTTGATAGTGAAGTGGCATAGTGAAGAGAGCAAAAGAACAGGAAAACGGTCACTGACAAATGCAAGAAAAATGTACTTACATGTAGTTCCCTTATAAATTACAGTACTACTACTATTTATTGTGTTGTTATTGCTAGTGAACACTGTGGGTTTAAGATTAAAAAAACCACTTACGGGAGGGGGGGTGAGATAAAGATTTGTCAGGATTTTTGCATTACAGTATTTTCCTTGAAAATTAGCGTATGGCCACTCGCTTGTATTAATAATATTTAACATTTGTATAGTGCTTTCAAGTGTTCAAAGTGCTTTGCATGCATTATCTTGTAAAGCTAGTCATTAGTATTATTCCCATATTATAGCTGGGATGGCAGGAATAAATTTAGAAGAAAAGAATTTACTAAGGCTATGAAGTGAATTCATGGCAGAAATAAGATACAGTATCTGAGTTGAAGGATCTCTAAACTTGGTAAGCTTAAGGAAATACTGGGCAAAATCCCATAGTTGGAAATACTCAGAGTTCATGACAAATGGGAGTTTCTTTAAGTAAAATATAGAAGGCACAATTACAAACAATTCCAGCAAGAAATAAAAGTGAGAGGCATCTGAAGCAACCAGACTGGCTACAAAAAGAACTTTTGGATGAGCTGCAATTTAAAAGGGGGCACATATAGGAAATGAAAGCAGGAGCAAATCACCAAGGAAGAGTGCAAAGGAGTAGCCAGTATTTGTAGAGAGGAAGGGATGGTAAAGCTCAGAATGTGCTCAGCCTTGCATGATAGGGTAAAGATAATTGGGGGTGGTGGTGTTCAACTACGTTTGGCACTAGTAGAAGAATAAGGAAAGGGTAGAGTACTGCCAACAAGAGAAGGAAAAATGCTAATGGAAGACAGAAGATAGACGTGCATAACACCTACTTTCCACCACCAGCTCCCAAAAGCAAAACAGTGTTCATCCTGGCAAAAACAGAATAAATGCAGCTCAAAATAAATGAAAGAAGTAGTATGGGAACACCTTGCTTCTTTAAATGAATTGAAGTCTCTGGGGCCAGATAAAGTGTATCCAAAAAACTTGCAGGTATGTTCTTAGAGCCTCTGACTATAATCTTGTATAGGCAAGTGGACAAACATTCTTCAAAATGGAAAGAAAGATGATCCATGTAACTGCTGACATGTCAGCTTGATGTTAATACAAAGAAAGGTACTGAAATAGATAATTAATCAATTAGTGTATTACCACTTCAAAAAGAGTGCTAGACTAATGTTAGACTTCTGTCCCCTCTTTTTGGGGGGGTGGAGTGGAGTTACAAGTTATCTATATCAGGAAATGCTTTGGATGTCATTTTTATATCAGCAGGGCTTTTGACAAGGCCCCCATGTGATATTCTGGAGTTAAAATGTGGACTAGACAATACTAGCTGGATTTGTAGCTGATTGACAGACTGAACCCAAAGATTCTTGCCAAATGGTTTCTTATCCTAGAGACAAGTGGGATGCTACAGGGTGCTGTCCTGAGCTCACTGTTCAACATACAGTATTCATAAATTATTAGATGACAGAGCATAGGAGATACTCATCAATTCTACAATTGGCATCACACTGGGAGTGAGAAGACAGAATCAAGATTTAGGAGGACCTTAGTAGATTAGAGAACTGGGCCAAAAGAAACAGAGTTACAACAGGGATAAATGTAATATTTTGGATTCAGACAGGAAAAATCAGATGCCCAAATATAGGAGAGATGATATGTGGCTTGGCTAGGGTTGTCATACGTCAGGACCTCCAAACCGGGACAAATGTAGGGCAACATTTTCAAATGTAGGGCACATTTTATAAAAAATGGAGGACACATGAGAAAAATTGATGATTTTTTAAAAAATGTTAATATAAATGCATGTTTCTTAGGCATGCTCAAAATGGAGGACATTTTGGCATTATTCCTAGACAGATGGCAGAAATGTACTTCTCTTTCTGGCCAAACACCCCCCCCCCCCCGTTGCCCAATTCTACAACTACATTTCCCCCTCCCAAGCGTGCATAGCATTTGCAAGACCACAGGCAGTCTCTTGTGCCACTGCAAACTACATTTCCCACTCCCAAGTGTGCATAGCATTTAAAGACCACAGGAAGTCCCTTGTGCCACTGCAAACTACATTTCCCACTCCCAAGCCTTCTTAGCAATCCCCCCTTCCTCCTTCTCCTTGCCCCCTCCAA